>NW_027179530.1:0-4205 GCF_036669935.1 Montipora foliosa | reverse complement strand
GGGCTGAGATGGGGCGGCCCTTTAGCCAAAGAGTTTCGGTGTTCAATACGCAGAATGTAAACGCTCTTTGGTTTGCAACTTGCACGGCTCAATTTGCAACTTTGGCAGAACCATAGGGGGACCTTCTGTCTTGGCTTATTGTCTTGGCTTTATGTCTTGGCTTATTGTCTAAACCTTTGGGCAGGAGATGGCTTGGCTTATTGTCATTCAGCATCATTCAGCTGCTTTGCTTACACTGTCTCGAAGCAAAACTCCCATGAGTTTCCGGCCTCATGCGTCTATGCACTCCAGCCCTGTGGACTTCAATTTCAGGCCACATTCCTAGAAGCGGCATACCCACCTGTCACTCCGCTGACTCGAGGCCACAGGCCCTTCGAATGGACGACGGTGCATAGTTCTGCCTTCAATCTTCAACAGGACAGGGGGGAACGAGACAATTGGTCATCGATTTCAGGCCACATTCCTAGAAGGGGCATCCCACTATAGTCAGAACACACCATGTCTTGCAGACACAAGAAGGTGCACAAATTTAATGAAGTGGCGCAAGGGCTGCCAATTTGAACGATGAGCCGCCTGAAATCTGCGTCTGGCACTTGCCGTGAATCAGTGAAGCGATCGAAATTCATTGCTATCCAAGTACAGGATTGGTTGTGATCCACAACACTCAGCGGTTTTGCCTACTCTGTCTCGAAAATCTGCAGGGCATTAAGGAAAACAACATGCCGTCATTGCCGGCAGCCATGTTCTATGCCTATGCCGGTCACAAAGCAAAGCACATGGATACAAGAAGTCATACTTTATGTTCTGTTCGAGTAACCAATCGCTCAGTCGCGTTTCGCCCGTTCACTATTTGAACGTGGCAAGTTGCATGAAATGGGTTTTAGGTTTTTAGGGTTTTAGGGTTTTAGGGCTTTCGTTTTTTTGGGTTCTTGGGTTTTAGGCTTTGCAAAGTAGAAAAAACGCTAACCCTACGCATGGATTTGAGCATGTCAAGAGATATGCGGGATCCAATGCGGGCAAACGTGGGGTTTGCAGCGAAAATGTCATGTAGGTCTTTCCAGCCTTTGGGCAAGAGGTGGCTTGGCTTATGGTCCGCACTCAACCGTTTTGCCCACTCTTTCTCGAACATATACACGGCATTAAGGAAAACAATATGCTGTCATTGCATATCTTGGGTTCTTTTCCAACTGTCAAGAGCTCAAGGTAAACACTTGCTCTTCTGCAACTAACTCAGAAGCAGAACGCCCATGAGTTTCAGTGACGATGGTGAGGCAAGCTGGAAATGAGTGCAAATCCTGAATGTAAAATGCCTCAGCAGCCTGGATTCAAAAACATTCATATGTTACCTGCTACCCCGGCATGTTCAATACGCACAATGTAAACGCTCTTTGGTTTGCAACTTGCACGGCTCTATTTTCTTGATTGCCAGTGGAACGAGACAATTGGTCATCGATTTCAGGCCACATTCCTAGAAGGGGTCACCGCTACAGTCAGAAACCACCATGTCTTGCAGACACAAGCAAGACTGACCTGATTTGTATCATACAAGCCGCTTGTCCAAAGGAGCTTGAGAGACAACCCCAAAGAAGCATTTGCAAAAAATTTAATATGAAGTGGCGCAAGATCGAGTGGCTTGACAAGATACCTCCATTCTTTCAGGAAATTGATAGGGTACGCATGTCTGAATCCGAACAGCATGGTCGTATCTTGCCAAGGCTTTCAAAGGCAAGGCCAAAAAGGTTTTGAGGGCAGCCAGACTCCAGCCCGTGAAACGGGCCAAATGATGGTCAATCAAACCAATGCGCCAAAATATGCGGTAAGATCGCTCGTGGACGTGCCTTTTTGCAAAGGCGTTTGCCCTTGCTTTTGTCAACAGTGTTCTATGCCTATGCCGGTCACAAAGCAAAGCACATGGATGCAAGAAGTCATACTTTACGTTCTGATCCAGCCACCAGTCGCTCAGTCGCGTTTCGTCCATTCACTATTTGAACATGGCAAGTTGCATGAAATAGGTCATGTAGGCCTTTCATACCCGTGTTGGTCCAATGCGCAGAATTCAAAGGCTCTGTGCTCTGCAACTTGTATGGCTCCTATTTCTTGACAGCAAGTGGCAGAAGGGAAGACAAATAACATTATTCTGTGGAGTCTCCAGGAACGACGAAGCAATCAGGCGGGTGGTTTTATCTGCTGTTTATCAAAATTCAGCAGTAGCATTGAGATCAATAAAATTACATCTTCGGTTCTTGTCCTGAGGAACATCTTGCATTCGTTTCCGACCACAAGCGTCTATGCACTGCTGCAGTACTTGTGGGAAATTGGCGTACAACTTGCATCGCCTGCCTTTCTTCACCACAAGTCGCAAACCACAAGTCCAGTCTCAGTCTTGTGGATCTTTCGATTGTGTGTGGGTGAGCCGTAGCTCTTTTCAAAAACTTTACAAATGTGCGAATGACCAAGAGCTCCCACGGCAAGTTGCATGAAATAGGTCATGTAGGTCTTTCCAGCCTCTGGGCAAGAGGTGGCTTGGCTTATGGTCCGCACTCAGCCGTTTTACCCACTCTTTCTCGAAAATCTACACGGCATTAAGGAAAACAACATGCTGTCTTTGCATATCTTGGTTCTTTTCCAAATGATGAAGAGCTCAAGGTAAACACTTGCTCTTCTGCAACTAACTCAGAAGCAGAACTCCCATGAGCTTCAGTGACGATGGTGAGGCAAGCTGGAAATGAGTGCAAATCCTGAATGTAAAATGCAACTGATCTCAACTGGCACTCCAGGTGATGGAGCCAATACAGATGTAGATTGCTCAGCTGGAGCAATCGGAGAAAAACATGTGATATCGATGATAAGATATCGAGCTGGTAGAATATCGAGCATCCCATGTAAGGCCTCCAACTCCCAGTGATGATGCGATTTCCATGTCATTGCATATTTTGGGTTCTTTTCCAACTGTCAAGAGCTCAAGGTAAACACTTGCTCTTCTGCAACTAACTCAGAAGCAGAACTCCCATGAGTTTCATTGAGTTTCCGACCACATGCGTCTATGCACTCCAGCCTTTTGGGCTTCAAAGTGGGCTGAGATGGGGCAAGCCCTTTAGCCTGCTTCGATTTCAGCTACGGCACTGGAAAATCCGGAGAAGAACACTGCTGCGTTCGAGCTTTTGTATCAATTGTCCGGAGCCAAAAAACGGCAAAACGTGTCTGGCTGCCTGCCTTCTTGCCGAAATCATGCTCAGATTTTAGTCTGATTGTTTGTAAGCTTCAGTTGGTCGACTGACTCAATACACATGTAACAAAGGTGAAATAGTATTACACTCACACCCTGGGTTCAACTGCCCCAGAAGTAATGGCACAGCATCTTGCGGCAAGAAAATGTCACTAAAGCCACCAAAGCCTGATACTAGCTGGCAAGCTCCACATTTTCCAAGCTGAATGCAAGACCACTCGGTCTTCGATTTCAGTCGTGGCACCAGTGAATTGCAGCCGACTTAGTCAAGGCCAAACCTTGCCCCTCTCTAAACCAAGGGTGCATTGAAAATTGCATGAGGATATTACAGCTGGCAAACCTTGCTAGGCCGTGAGTTTGCCAACATTGCATGTACAAGGAAAGCAGCTCCTCTATGAATGTCCTTGCGTGATGCGAAGTATTAACGCCAGCCCACCATGCAAAAGGTGCGTGATGTTTGTGGCAGATGGCAGACCCTACTGGATCCTATTGGATCCTATTGGGTCACTCTTTGATTTGTTGAATCTCTAGAATCTGATTCTGTACAGCTGGAGAGCTGATAGCTTCAATCCATCAATCCAGCAGAAGCACACGCGACCACAAGATCCAGGAACACAGCAAATGAAGAGACCTTGACGTAGAGACAGGACTTGCCTGGCCGTGCAAAAGGTCCTCTGGGAGTGACCTAGGTCTTTCAGCCTTTGGGCAGGAGATGGCTTGGCTTATTGTCAATTGCGTCATTTAGCTGTTTTGCCTACACTGTTTCGAAGCAAAACTCAATGAGTTTTCTGGCCACATTGGCGTCTCTATGCACTCCAGACCCTGTGGACTTCATTTCAGGCCACATTCTAGAAGGGGTATGCTGTCACGCCGTTGGACTCGAGGCCACAGGCCTTCGAATGGAAGACGGTTGCAGAGTTCTGCCTTCAATCTTCAATTGGACAGCGGGGGAACTTAAATCAGAACAACTATTTGTAGT
>NW_027179529.1:0-15494 GCF_036669935.1 Montipora foliosa | reverse complement strand
GCAGATGGAAACATTCTCAAGGTAGTTCCACACTTTAAGTATCTTGGTAGTTATGTGGCAAAGTGATGTTTTACTTGATCGTGAGATCAACAACAGGATCAGCGCTGCTGCATCAGCCTTTGGAAAGCTAGGCAAGCTGAGTCTTCGACAAACCACGAACTGGAGTTGGACCACCAAAATACGAGTCTATCAAGCTGTTCATTATACCAACGCTCCTGTATGGGCTCAGAAAACGTGGATTAAGTCTAGATATCAAGTGAAGCAACTCGAGAAATTTCACCAAAGCTACCTCCGGTCAGCATGAATATCAAATAGGTATGATCGTTGCACCAATGCTGCAGTTCTTGACAGAGCTTCCATTACAAGTATTGATGCTATACTACAGCAACATAGACTCAGATGGTACGGACACATGGTCAGAATGAATGCACAAAACGCCTCCCAACACCGCTTCTCTTCAGTCAGCTATCTAATGGATCCTGAAGAGTTGGTGCTCCTAAAAAGAGATACAAGGACGCACTTAAAAGGAACTTTAAGGACTGTGAGATTGCTGACTGGGCCATAGCCCCAGCAGACAGATGGTGTGGAGGAGAAGGTTTTGTGATGGCGTTAAGACTTTAAAAACCAATAGGAGAATAAGCTGAGGACGAGAAACGCGCAAGACGAAAAGCTGCTGAAAGACGCTTAAAACAGGGGCAGCCTCTGGCTAGCTGCCTGGACAAAACCTCATTTTGGACCGCCATGATCGTGTCTAGCGGCAGTGATGATGACATCACATGTTTCGACTTCTTTCCGTTCTGTGTAGCTTAAGTAGCTTTAAATACCCATAAAACGGAGCCCTGATTGCGAGGGAGGGCGTTAAAATGAGCGCACCGTCGACCTCAGGTTTGTCAGTTGAATTACTGTTACGAGTTAATGACGTTTTAAAAATATGGTTGCTTTACTTTACTTTGTGTTAATACATTCAATAGCGTCAGAAAGGTAGACAGGAATATCCTGCCACCCTTGCGAAGCATAGTCTAAGACACGATCTAATATTACATATGTATACCTTGAGCATTCCCTCTGGCATAACCCCAGCGCACTTCAACAACCTAGCTAAGTACGCATAATCTCTTAGCTGCCTAGGCAATTACATATTGGATAGTTTGTACCGGCTTTGTACCCAGCCAGCATTACAACCCTCTGAGCCCTAAACTGGGGCTCCCTAGACCGTAGTTTGTCAACGACACATTTTTTTAAAGTTGTTTTACAAGTTTATCAACATGAAGGAGGAGTAAATGTGATTGGTACGAACGAGACAATCAAGTCATAGTGTCGGGAACCAGGAGGATTAAAAAATGTGTGGCTGACAACTTACGGTTCTTACTTTAAGTTTATGCATGTAGAATCAACTGAAATGCCAATTCCTTGTAAAAAATTAAACAGGATCTTCAAGTTTTTTGCTATGCTACGAATCGGGGACGCCAGAACATTTACGCATGTGCTGACGGACTGTGTGAACAAGAGAGTAAAACGCGTGTACCTCCAGACATGGCACTAGAGTGTCTTGTTACCAAACGATACAAATCCCAAGCCTACTCACAGTTCCAGACCGCCCTTGTCAAATTACTCGTAAAGAATTCGATGGCTTTAAATATTCAAGGAAAAAGTCATTTTATGCTGTCATATGGTAAGCAGTGGGGTCGCATAGCACAAATAGTACGCATGCGCCTGACTGAAGAAACATCCATACATGATTAAACGTAATATATTTCATTCTCGAATTAAGAATAACTACAAGAGGAACATCTACGAGACATTACCTTAATACAGCTAAAATACATAGCATATACGGATACATGACGAAATATCGGGGTATTTTAGATAAAACATTAAATTAAGAGAAAGATTCTATACAAAAATGCGGCGAACCGGGCTTCTAATTTTAACCTGTTGACGTCAGTGGGTAGGGATAAAATCAGGTAGCGCATTCCACAGCTTGGCTGATAAGTACATTGAAATATATAATGGTTGTTTCTGGGTTTATTGAAGAAAACAGAATGTATTTGCCGCAAAGATCTGATTAAGAAGAAGACGGCTTGGAAGGATCAATATTTTTGTAATATACAGTAGCGGAAGAAAAAATATCATTAATAAAACAGACTGCTATACAGTAATATCAGGAAATTGTGAATGCGCTTATACCGGCTTCTTGCATAGCGATGTAGAGTTTGACTTAAGTAATCTGCAAATGAAAATTTCAGTGTTCTCTTACTTACATTATGCCGTTTCTTTACCAGGAAAACTTACGAAAGGCCAGTTTTTGCTATATAGCTACGATCAATGATAGCGACAAAAGCAATACTTTGCCGGGGAATTTTTTATGATAAAAACTTGTTCACAAATCGGAAGCCTACGTTGAAACAAAACAGTACCACACAAGGGCTACTCCTAAGAGTTGGGCCGGAAACTTTCATTTCCACTTTTTCCTCCGGCTGCGCTTTAGCCATTTGATGAGGGTTCAGTCTCATGCTTCTCAATTACAAGTTGCCTCGTTCGTGCCACAGAAGAATTCTGGGTAATTCTGTCATTCACCGACAAGGAAAGAGCCCCGATTCTCAATTTCCTTGCTTTTTTTTTATAAGTGTCGGGCCACCCAGTCCCACCAGCAAAATACTAGTATCCATTGAAGATTTTAGCTTCCAAAACGTACCCCATATTGGCATCGGGAAGGTTCCTGGAATTCGTCCACAGAAAAGCCAGAGAGACAACTTCCAATCGTGAAACCCCATACCTCAAGTGACAACAACGCATTTTAGGCGTCCCATTCTGCATACGGCCATCTCTCACTTCTTGTGTCGAAAAGCTCAGACAAGCACGGTTATTACGTTACGTTAATTGTATAAATAAATGAAATGTCAATTCCATGTATAAAAAAAAACCCGGCATCTTGCTGTTTTGGTTATCGTACGTATCCGAGAGCCAGAAAAACATTTGCGACTGCGCTGACGGAATGTTTGCACAAGAGAGAAAAACGCAGTAACTCCAGACATGGCGCTGGCGGGTCGTACCAAACGAGTCATCCCGGATTTCGGCCCGTGCGATCGCTTTTGGAAGCAGTTGGCCCTTCGCTGCCTGCTGCTTCCGCCCTCGCAGTCCGGTACGGGCATTGAGGGAGAAATATGTCGGCCCCTCAACCATATGAGACATATCCCATGCGGTGGCGATCGGAGTATTCGTTCAATGCAATGGAACACACAAGAAGGGGGCAAGATATAGGAATAACGAAGGAAAAACTCTCTTACCTTTAACGCTTAACGTTCTCAAAGAAAAATCATATATCATCCACCTTTATCAAATACTTTCAGATGTAGCCAGATGTGAGGTTTAATCCTTGTGTCAATCATCGCCGCGAGGAAAGGATTCCAAACCAATCGCCGTAAGGGAGTTTTGAAACTACTGAAGGACACAAAATTGGATTCCCCGATAGGAGCTTAATTCAATATCCGTGGGGTATGACAATTGTGACTACCATGAAGAAAAATTAAAAAACGGAAACAGAAACGCGGCCCGAAATTTCACCCTGACTGCCTTCGGCATCAGGCCCCGGAATAAAAACCAGGCTTGAGGGGCGTAACACAACGAATAATGATGTCGGTCGCCAATTTTAGGGGAGTTAACGCTAGTGTTAGTTCAAGTTCTGTTTCAGTGCAGTTGTTCCCCTAGGGATTCAAAACACCAGAAAGGCTGCCGTTGCGCGTTCGCAAGTTTATAATAGAGAGTGTCAACAATAGTGTTACACTGTGTTTCTCTCAAGTGTGACCGCAAACCACCATCTCTCGAATATCTCGCTATTGGCACCAACCGTCTTCTTCAAAATAATGACTGGTCTCCATCTAATGTCGTCACCTTGTCAACAACAAGTTACGAGGCCGTCACAATCTCATCTGCATGGCTCTTATTTCCAACATCATTTTCCTTGCAGAAGTCAAGCTCAGGACTGTAAACGTGGAAATTTGAATCCAAACCAGTACTTAGTGCTGCATTTTACATTTGTCACTTTAGTTTACATTGGTCACTTTAGTGAAGTCAAATAAAGTTGGGGGGACGGGCGTGCCCACTGTGGTGCGCGACGTGGTCGCACACGCTGCTCAGTTAATACGGGTTGGCGCGGTCACAGTGCCGGCAGACCGCCAGCGGAAGGCACATGATGACGAAGTTACTGGAAAAGCCTTTACTTACTAGCCTTACACACGTCTATCGCCTAGCATCCTCTTAAGTGGATACACTGCAGGGGAAATGTAACTTCATTGTTGACATCCAAAGCCGTACCAGTGATGATTTTGACCTGACTGTTATGCACTAGTCATTGATTTCCAACACCCCGACCCCGGGCGATAGTGGGGACATATGGGGAAAATTTACTAGGGAAATTATGCAAGACTACGCCACAATTACGCCTCTAGGAGGTAGGGAAATTACAAGATTTTAGTTTCTCTGCCCTACCCCTCTCGGGGGACATACATGGGGAAATATCGGGGATTTCTTAACTAGGAGGAAAAAGACTGGGACTGAAAAGAAACGAAGAGCAATGGTAATGAGTATTTTCACACGTGCAAAATCAATATGGCGTCGTTCCTTATATAGTTCATGTGGCACACACAAATGGCAAGAACTGTATTGTGGTAATCTCCCTAACATTTCCTTGATGACTCAGAATCTTTTCGGAACAGAGGGGCGGGGGACTACGTGTGTTTGTAATGCTCTAGTCCCCAGTGCGAATACACCTACTTTACAACAATTCAAATGTAATTTCCCTACCCATCACCGGGGGTCAAGGGGTAGGGAAAAACAAATGACTAGTGGCATTACACAAAAAGAAACTTTATGCCGCTCTTAATTTTACATGGAACTATGATAGAGGTGCAATTTACTCTGCGTGGCCTCATCCCACCGTACTGTAAACAAAAAAGACCCGTTAAGTTATTTCCAATCTATTTCCAGATCGAAACACTTCCATAGATATTCCGCGTAATTAACAACTTTTTAGCTTTATGTAATTGATTATGTCATAGTGGATATAAATAGGGACCGCTCATTCTTTGGCAGTTAACATGGGGACCCACAGTTATTGGGGTGCCCCTAGCACGGGTAAGGGTGTCGGCGACATCACCTCTGAGGCAATAAAGGGGGTTATTCTTACAGGTGGCGCAGAGCGACACCTGTGGCAATACGACAAATGAGGGTGGCATCGACACACCATGCGACCAACAGCTGGAAGTGACAAGTACCAATGTGAGTTTGCAAGGTGTTCGGTTAACTCCAAATATTTCCAAGTTCCTGTCCATACATATTCCGTGATCCTCTCAAGCGATTACAATGCTCGTGATCACATTGAAGATCTGCCAAAATCTTTCAAATTTTAGCTGACAGGATTAATAAGGAGAGAGGTCACATAATACAACGAAAGAATTACCTCAACTTCCACCTCCTTCGCCGTTTCCAGAGAGGGCATGATGGCACGAAGATTTTTTTTGCGTTTGTATGGAAATCAGGTTTACATTTTTTCAGACATCCAGTTTACATTTTTCAGAACTCAAGTTTGAAGTTTTTCGGAAATCATAGGTTAACTCGTTTCAGACATTAAGTACCAAGGTTGCGTTTCAGTGTCGTTTTCAGGTTTCAGTTCATCCCGACGAGTGTGACGTTAAAAGTATAATTTAGGGGGCCAAGTTTGAGAAATCAGTTAACCGAGGTCCGCTATGTATAATGGGGCGCCATCATTCAATTAAGACCTTTGTAAGAGAATAGAAATTTATGGAAAAAATGGGATAACGTGAAAACAATCCAGATAAAAATATTTTCTCGCAGCTTGACAAAAGAAAAACTTGTTCCCAAAGTGCAGGGAAAAAGAAATAACAAATTCTGAACTACCCTCGGCAATCAAAACATGAAAAGATTATTCCAGTTTTGTTTTTTTACTGCTGCTCACTTGCAGGTAATTGTCGATTTGGAGGACAAATATCATGATCTCGGCGCTAAAAACACTCAGCTTCTACACGGACTTGGACATCCAATCAGGTCAAGTTACAGGGAATCCGTGAAAACTGAAATGAAACTGAAAGATGGAGACATTCCGAACAGATTCAAAATCTTTCGAAAGCCGTTGAGTTGAACAAGAAGCACCGAGGAAGGTTATGAATTTCCATTGGTACTCACATCATCGCATGCTACGCTAGGCATTCACAACTTTTTGCATACATGTATTTAAACCACTCCTCGTTTCACACCATTCACGTTGACGTCAAATCGGAGCCCTCACTTGAGAACTTGTGTCTCGCGGTAATTTTTTCGAACATCGGTATACTTAAAGGCCTGTTCCAAACGTCGATGCTACTGCCTTCATGTGCCGAACTCAAAATGAATTTGGCTTGGCACTGGGCACTGACGGATGGCACGGGCAGCATTGGGTTTTCAAACGTCGGAACCTAAATCACGTCGCGCCAAATTCAAAAGGACAAAACAAACCATTCCATCCAGAGTAATAGTATGCATAATAATGCCAAACTACATGAAATTAATTTATGGAATGAGTTTTTTTCAGGCGCAACGATCGCACGCCGTTTGAAATCCAGTCAGTGCTAATGCCGTGCGGCACGGCAAGTCCTGCCGTGCTAAGTAGTCGTGCCGAACCATATAAATCATATTTTAACCTAAGAGTGTTATTGTCAAACTTTAACTGACTCCAGAGGGTAAGGTGGTTTCGCTTTGGTTTGGAGAATGCGGTTTCCGGGCTTTTTATCTCAGGAGTTTTTTCCGACGGTTTTAGATTCCGGCTTAACCACTTGCTAAATTAGTCCCTGAATTAGTCTGCAAACCGCCCGAATGTCATAGTAAACAATGATCCATGTATACTGCATCGCTAACGGGCGTCCCTTATGTGGGTTGTGGGTTCGCGACACGCTTAGGCGGATATTGTTGTATAATGTCCGAGTCACAGTTGATAAAATGGCTGGTCGAGATGGTCTGGTCGGCTCCCGCCTATCGTCTCTAGTCCATGTACATGGGCAAATGTTTTCTATTCGGCGATAGAGAATAGAACATTATTCTGTGCAACTCTTAACTTCGATGACCATCAGATTTCGCTAAGGAAAACAGTTTTACATATGATCCGAACTAAAGTTCCACATCTACTATTTTTTTTATCTTCATCATTTTTTCGAACCCGGATTCAAGGACTTTAGTTTTTGCTTAATTGTCCCAATTGTTCTTCAATTCTAAGTAATTGTGGGCAACTGAGACGAGGGAATCGAACCAACCCTGTGGTGTACGTTTGCGGAATAAACCCACTATTGCTAAACATTGGCGGCATCTGAATCAAATACCGTTCATCAATGTCATAAATGCGTCGGTTATTTGCAAGACATTTTTATCATCGTTTTAGAAAATTTCGAAGATGGTAGCAACGCGGAAAATTCCACAAAATACAAACATGAAATTGCAGCAGTCCAGCGCGCGTTAGCGTCACATACGCATATACGCACGTGCGTACTTGTAAGTGAAAGGAAAATTTTGAAAATTTTTTAGCAAGTGTTTCTATTCTTACATTTTACTTATACGCAACCAAAAAGATTTCGTGATGAACGCACCACTTTGATTAAATTCTACAAAAACCTAAAAACAAAAAGCTATCCCTGTTCTAACTTAGTTTTGCATTGTACCTTTTTTTTGCGTCTAACAATGCAGTGTTGTTTATCGGCGTCAGGCGTGCAACAAAAAGGCGAGGTTGCAAAGGAGCGACGTTCCATAGAACGTTCGTGACAAAAAGGAGCGACGTTCCGAGAACGTTCTTGACAATTCCAGTCACGCGAGCACAACCAAAACATGTGTGTTGTTTGCACCAAGTTTGATCAAAATAAGGGCAAGACCGATTTGTTCTTGGCTTGTATTCACACAAATATTTCGACAAGAAATAAAGGACGTAGTTATTTTTCGCCTCAGTCTTACCTAGGTTTCTTAGATCATATGGACTTGTGCGTACTTGAAATAAAAAATTACCACGCTACGCACATCAGTCACAGAACGGAAACAAGCGATATTTGGGTCTTTAAATGTCCGGCAACGGTCACGAGGGCTCTGCCCCTGGCGTCACTAGATTTGGAAGAATATATGATGTTTGTCCTGTTTCCACAGAAAAAAACAATGTATCGCAGTCAGAGAGCATCTTGATACTCTCTCCGCGACTGGCAACTTTGATGTAAAACGGAAGAAGTAGCCTGGGAACGGTACCAGGCTCCGCAGTGGGGTGCTCCCGTTCGCTCCAAACCCGCTACTGCGGAGCCTGGTCCCAGGCTACGGAAGAACAAGAGTCTCGCATTCGAATTTAGAACGGTTACCTCCCTTTTATCAGTTCACTCTTCTTTCCAAATGTTACAAAAGTACCAAGGCTTCCCTGTGAACAGATTCGGTTGCGGTCACACCATAGGCAGCCCAAGCTCGCGTCACTACAGACAGCCGTTGAGAGTTTAAACGACGTTATAGGACTTTGTATGGGAAATTAACACTACTGTCGCTTATTGAGCCTAAAAATGCTCAGTTTAACGTTCATTCGCAATACAATGAATCAAAATGAATCAAAATGACTCACCTCTGGTGTTTCCTTGTGCCTTTTGGAGTTTATTTCACAGTTTCGATAAGGCCGTGTTCTCAAGGTTCTTCAGACGCGAAGTCAAGGCTGACAAAGACTACGATTCCGACCGTTTGTCAGCTCAGAGGCGGTTTGCGACTCGAAAATCCATCCCGGCCCGCGATTTTTTCACGTAAAGCTAAAGCCACAATCATTTGCGAACCTCCGTGGAACTTTTTCTGTCGTCAAAAATCTCAAAACGAATTCCACGATAGCTGATGAATTTAAGCTGCTACTGATCGCAGCCCAAGACACGGAGCATGGGTCCGAGGTCAAATTAACTCCACACGAGGTGGTACAGTCATTACAACACTGACCCCATCACCACAGCGGCTCCTCGAACAGCTCGACATGGTTGCGAGAAGCCGTTGTGGGGATGGGGTAAGTGTTGTAATGAACTGTATTCCTAATCGGGTTTGTGGAGTTAATTTGACCTCGGACCCAAGCCATGTGGTCTTGTGCGGCGATCCGAAGCATGTTAAATTCATCAGCTATCGTGGACATCAGCAGCAGGAAAATGCTCATTTCCAGCCAATGTGCGTGGAGATTTTTGACGACGAAACATTTTTCAAGTTAGAAGAATTTGATTTTTTCAGGAAGAGCAGTGTCTCTTCATTTGGAAAATTGGAAAGTAAAAAAAAAATTATGAGGGATTTATTTGTATAAATCCCTGAAACGAGGGATTTTATACCGATAAATCCCTCATTTACAAATGCATTTCCATCCTTAGCCCCGATCTTGCCCTGCTACATTATCAAGCCCTACCGGACTTTCAGTTAGTTAAATATTCATGAAGTATGTAAGTTAAATAATAAAAGGATGTTGAATACCAAAAGAAAATGTCGTGATTCATGAAAATAATTTTTATTATTTACTCATGTTACAGCTTTTAATAAGATATTGTTTTTTTTTTAGTATTTATAGACCTAAAAACCTACGACTCAAATATTTTTGACTTGACAATGAAGGTTAGCTAACGTCGAAACGTCGTCGCTTGTTCAGCAAATCTGTTTAGCGAATTTTTAATCTTAAAATGAATTTAAGTAATGTTTTTATCGCGCAATTTTTATAGTCAAATGTTTTTCGAAAATCACTTCTTGTTCGTAATTTGTTATTATGCTCGGGGAAAAAAAAGCGTGAGACGTGACATAATGGGTTGGATTCGTGTAAGTGGTGGATTTCCTGATTACACAGCAAAGGGCCATCACCACAAAATATTTTTGCCACCATTTCCCCATAACTGTGTTACGTAGTTGGATTATCACGTGGAGTCAAAGTTCAGAATAAAATAGAGTCACTGATGTTTGCAGACTATAGGAGTGCGTGATGTGTGGTAGAACGTACGCGTGCAACTGATCGCAGCGACAAAATTCTCCCGCGAGGTGGACAATGATTTTCACAAAACTAACCGTCACACGAGGCGAATGTTTGCTGCGACGTGTCCTCGCGACTTGTTTTTATATTCACCCCGACCGGAATTATCTGGCGCGTGCACTCTAAAATACAGAAAACAATCATATTTTCATCACCGTCTTAAAAAATCAAGTTGTCTCTAGCAGTGACTTTTATCTTGTATGGCCGGCGGCCATATCGCTGTTTCATCGGCGGATTATGAGAACCAGGCTTAAAAGACATGCGCCCCCGTTGATTTGCAATATTTTAGACAACATGAGTTCTTTCACAGGATTTATCCTATGTTCTACATCCGTCATCAATATCGCTGAAAATCGTGTCTGGACCTCGGGTTTTTTCAGGAGTTCCATTTATTGTCAGATATTTCTGATTCTTTCGATTATTGATTATAGTTCTCCGATCTTCCCGTGATTTTAAGTTTTCGAACTAAAGATTGTTGCAATTTAATCACCCATTCACAAACTGAACTCGACCGCGAAATGCTGACAAGCTGAATTACGGCGGTGCGAGAAAAAGCTGAGAAAAAGAAGAAAATGGATGGTAGCGTCTATAGGGAACTTGAGACTTTGCTCACAAAAACGTGAAACATTTGTAAAGAGCACAAAAAGGAAATGTCAGATGGTTGAAAACGCACTTGCAGAGCCAATGTTTTTACTCAAGTTATTGAGTTCATTCTGTCTAAATCGGGGGAACTCAAACAGAGGCGAGGCTCTCGATTGGCGCCGACCGCTTTATCGGAAATCATGAACTAACAGATGAAGTTAAAGTTTGTTTGACATTGTAAAAAAATCCAATCCAGGAAATATAGTGGACTAGCTCTCCCAATTGCTCGAGACTTATTAAGATATATCAACACCATTAACCGTAGCTGGCAGTGCTTGAAAATGATGCAACTCCATTTGGGCTTCTTCTACATAGTCATTTTCTTTTGTTGATTGATTTTTACTATTCAAAGGTCAGCACAGGCAAGTGAAATGTACTATTATCTGATAAATATAGCTACCAATTGCGAAGTTACATAATTAATAACTAATTAATTCTAGGTTATTGCAGTCACCGAAAAAAACGATCTGCAACAAACAACATCAGATTCACAGAGTTTTGGTTAACACTGACATTAAAACGAATTTTTTGGTTACTCTGGACACCTTATGCAATGAAATATCATAATATCGGACGACCTTGGAGAGTTCTGTATTGTGTTCTCTGAGGAAAGCTTCCTCAGGTACAGACCTCGAAGGCCAGGAGAATCTCTTGGCATAAGATATGAGTTCCTGTTATGTTTCTTTCTGCATAGGAGGAGATGCTACAAAAAATACCAGTATAAAATAATCGATATAATCGGATCACGTCTTCCGAAGGCATGTTGGTCATCGCAAAGTACTAGTTTAGTTTCAGAAAACGATGGCTTCTGCTTAGAAGGTAATTACTCCTTCAGCCAATTTAAGAAAAATACTTCGTGTGCAAAGCAATCTTGTCTATTAAATGCCGCCACGATAATACAAAAGAACGAAATTCTTGGCCTCTACGTTCACTGTATCCTCTACAAGGTGGGGTCTCTTCAGAATTTCCATCTTTTTTTTTTTTTTTTGAGGATTGCCAAGGTGTTTTAATTTGAGCGTGATGAATGTGATCATTTTTTAGGAATCTCACGCTCCGTGTTGGACAGGAAGGATCCATCCTCTGCACACTCATGGGTTTCTTGGCTAAAACTTTGCAATTATAGTCTTTTCGTTTTTTTGGGAAGTTTCGGTATGGTTGGAGTGCTCGTGATATATTATATATATATGTGATCTTCTTTTACGCATACCAGCGTATTTTCAACATTCTCGGGTGTCGCGACGCAGTCGAAGTCTAGCATGAATTTCAATTCATGGCATTTTGAACTTTCTATCGTTATTTAGCAAGTTTCCACTCATTGAACAGATTCCAACAAGAACAACTCTGGCAATTAGCTCAGACCGGAGTCTATAGAAATGCCAAATCAAAATGTAATAATCTCTTATTACAAACAAAAACCAGAATAAATGGTGCAAAATTACTCATCGGACACGTGGTTAGAAGGCTGTCGGTCCGCGAGCGTTGTCAACCGCCTTGTTCCATTATAAACGAGTTTGATGTTGGCGGTCCATAGCAAACTCCGGCCGGCACTATGCTACCGAAATTATACCCGATTACAAAGTACATAGTTAAGTAGTTTCTCATGATTAATAGGTAATCTTTCAAAGTTGTAAAACACAATCAATATACCAGTATTCCGCGTGTTCTCTTATTAGCTTTTCCACCCTTTCCAGTGTGCTAAATTTTACGCCAGAAACAAAAACAAAATGAGTGGAAAGATCAGTCTTTTCTTTGTGTCATAATGTTTACGTGTCCCTTTGGCAAAGTACTCCGTATTGACACTACACTGTACATGTGCAACGCAACACAACATCGATATTGTTAAGTGTTTTGGTCGTTTGCGTGACCTTTCCGTCTGTAACGTTAGGACCGCGGCAAACATTGCAACCAAGCACGCCAACGGGAGGGACAGACAAGAGCTAGCCTGATAATTATATACAGCAGCCCTCTCACCACTACAACGCCCATATGATAGTCCAGATCGCCCCGATCCCCCCAGTCGTTTCCAATTAATATTCAGAGGCGATCGGAACGATTATACATGGAAACAATAAACAGACGATCGATGAACGACCCGCGCGACTGAGTAGGATAGAACCGAGTTATATTCCGTGCATGATCGAGGGGCTCTCACCGCTCGGATCATGCGGCGATCGTATGGGTTAGTGTTTCCATATAATTCATCCCGATCGCTTCTCGTAATCTTGAACATTATTTGAAAAGACTGAGGCGATCGGGCGATTCGGACGATCATATGGAAACCAGGCCTTAGCGATGAGGAGGCGGCTGTATTCGCAGGCTAGACTAAGAGCTGAGTGTGAACGTTTCGTTCCATTGATTTCAAAAATCAATGTCGCTCTGGGACCGGGGTAATTCTAAAAAAAAACTGGACACAGAATGGTTTAACCATCGGATGGGATGGGGCTTAACTCTCGGGATTACTGCTGAATTACCAGCGGAAGTGGATTCGTAGGTGTTATATCTGAACTTTAATCTTTTGATAGAAATGTTTGATTTCCACGTCGGTTCCCATCACAGCGCCCTGCATGTAGTGTTCTGCCATGGAAACTCTCTGAAAGTTTGGAGGAAACAACACGGCAATACCAATGCAATTCAAAGAATTTTAACAATGCCGTCTTTAATGGTGGTCTCTAGCAAAAGAGTTTTGGCCTCGGCTCTTAACCTCTTCGTTTGAGGGGATGCTGTTTGTGACAGACGAGTAAAACGTTTATTCATATGGGAATTATACGTACTTATGGTACAACATTTTTCCTTCTTGGATTTAACCGTTGCGTGGGCTTGTGAATAGACATGAGGCTCCATAAAACCACTTGATATAAGCTTGATATAAGCTGAGCTTGAAGTTTCCGGCTTTGTCACGGATGTCTTGAGTCAAGTCCAGTTTGGGTATTCGTGGGAAAACATGCTAATTATTTCAGAAAGCGACAGCTAGCCAATCCAGTAGTCGCTCTCGTGTCAACATTAGTTGTATCTATCACCCGCAACCTAAAGGGGCCTCGACAACAAAAACAAGGTGACTGACGAAAGGATTGGAGCTTCAGCAAGAAGGAATCGACGTCTGTGGGAAGCTCATATTAACTCTCGCAACAAGCGCTGGCTGAAGAAATGTATTAGTTTCCTATATGTTGCTGTAATCCCTAACCGTGTGTGACCCATATTTGTTAAAGATTGCGCCGAAGTTCGGGGCAGAGTTATTCTTCTAGCAATGCAGGATCAAGACAGCTTAGATCTGTGCAAATATACCCAAGCATTGACGTGATGCCGAGGATGACAGAAACTGGTCATTCAATACGCCTCCGTTGTGGAGTAAAACCTTCCGAGAAAGAAACGCTAGAGACTCTTTTTAAACACAAGGAGTCTCTCGACTACTCGAACACGATGGTCAGCAGGCACTACTTTCTTCTCATTATAGTAGCTTCAGGCTCCTTATAATTTCGACAGGCGGAGGAGATATCTACGGCAAACATGGGGTTCCGATAGTTCACTAAACCCTCGCTGGAAGGACAATCTTCATGCTTGGACAAACACACAAACACCCGCCATTCCAAAAGCTATTGCAGGAGGAGGCACACTATGGAGATTTTGATCCGAGGTGGATTACTTCGAGGACTCCGGGAATGGCAAACTCTAAAGATAGAGATGGGATTCGAATGGGCAGCGAAATATTTGAAATTTTACCTTCCTACTCAAAGCTGACGATGCGTGGTTGTAAACACGCACTCGTTGCTAAAGTCTTGGAAAACCCTCAGCCAACGAAAACAAGTCTGGCTTTACCTTGGACAACTGTATAAAAAACCTCGCGTTCAAAGAAAAGGGAAAAGGATCGTAACGGAAGAGGATAACAATGGAACGCATTATCATGACTTCTGTGCTGGTCCGGGGGATATTTTATCACAAGATGCGGTGGCTTCCTTTGTAGACATTCTTCAACAATATTCATAAGTACAAGATTGACGACGATTATGTCGGGAGGTTGGCGAAAGAAGCCGGGGTGATTCCTCGGACACAATGCGGGCTTTCAAACTCCACAATATGCATCGAGGACATGTGTTTTATTACGAAAGACAATTGTGAGACATAAATGATACGTGGAAAATGTTTGTTAGATCTATTTCAAAAGGGCAATGCCAGTCTTAACTTAGCAAATGGAAATGGTACACAGGTTTATTGTGGAAAAAGATCTGTCACAGGAAATGCTGATTATGCAAAGGTCCACAGGACGGAGAAACCGGTTTAAAGTCTTATTTATTGTTGGAACAACAAGACACTGAAAATAGGAGGCATTTCAAATTTCCCATATCAATGAGTGGATATTGAGTGTAATATAGCCTTCATCTGCAGCATAGTATTGGCACGGGTTTATTCTAACAGCTCAATCGTGTCAAAGATTTCATTACGGGCAATAATTTTGATCCACTACAGATAAGTCATTGAAATGACAGCGGATTAGATGATAACAATTCTTGCAGAATGCGGCCGTGACACAATCCAGTAAGCAGGCGCAATAACTTCTCAAATTAACGCCATCAAGCGAGCTACTATGAGGGGAGCGGGCTGGGTGTACCACAGACTAGCGACTTCCAGGTTCCCTACGATAATTACTGGGGTGCCAGTATGGCAAAACCCAGTCGGAATCCTGCGTTTCATTTGTTGGTTTTATTGACTGAAGTTGCCAAACCCAGTCGGATGTGGGTGTCATTTCGGTTTTTGTAAAATTATTTTTATTATTATCCATGTCAGGAAAGTCTTGCCTGTCACTCCCCTGCTAAGT
>NW_027179528.1:0-18960 GCF_036669935.1 Montipora foliosa | reverse complement strand
GCAATTTCATGTACTTGCTCTACCAGCTGATCTCTTTAAGTCTCTGTGAGGTGGTCATTTCCCAAGTTCGTACAGTTATTATATCCTGTATTAGTATATACATGTACAAAACAGTGGAATGGTGGTTGAAGGTGGCTGTGCTGATTTGGCTACTTGAACTCCGTATAGCCTTTGCTATTCACAACAAACCCGGCAATTCGCGCGCAATTATCCGCGCCCGAAAATGTTGTAATTTTTGCAGGATTAATGAGTTAAAATCATCTTTTTGTGCTATATTTTTTTTTAAATAATGGGCTCCTTGTTTTATTTATTTTAAATACCTAGCAAAAGTTTATATTACACTTGACGACCAAGATACAACATAAAAAAAGAAAAGAAAAAAAACTTACCTACATTATGAAATGCAAGCCAAACACAAGAAGTAATAGGCAGTTACAGCATGTAATCCCACATACTGTGCCCGTGTACAGGTAACTGAGTTGAACGGTACAACGTCAAATAGGGCAAATAAAGTCACATTGACTCATGTACATTCTCAAACCTTGTATTTACCATTTATCTTACTTGGACATTCAGGAGTCGAAAATAATCGAGCTACCTTTTAAGAGTTGTGTGCATAGATGTATACATCTATTGTCGAAAACAGTGTAGTTAAACGTTCTCACATCCCCCAGGGCGCAGCAAGGCTTTGCTTGAACAAGCCAAACACTATTCCTTTAGGTTCTGGATTAAACGTTCATTGTTTTTTGCATTAAAAACCACCCCACCACTTGACGATTGAAAGACAGGGTGACTTGGCAGTCGTGGGCTCAATTGCCTGCTGACCAGGCACTGTTCTCGATTAGATTCGAGGCTCCAGACAGGTTAACTTATTGTGAGAAGAAATAACACGGTAGCTCCGCTTTGAGGCCTGGCTAAATCTATATGTTGTAGATGAGATATATGAAATTTCGTATAATTGGACTTTCGGTTATGTAAGCTTAGTGAAAGTGATCATCGCAGTTAAGGGAGCAACTGCAAAAGAAAGCCTGAAGAAACTGCGGGCTCATGGGTGCAATTGTTTTACTAACAATGCACCCATTTAACTTGGTAATGGCTGTTTTACTGAAGGAGGGGAAGTATTCCTTCGTAACCATTCAACTTTTGTGATGCCAGCGCAACGCTGTCCCCAAATTAGCATGTCCGTGACACTACAAAAACAGCTTCTAACGAGACTAATGGAGGGGAGTATAGTAGCGGAAAAGCTGACCTTAGCAAAACGCGGTCCATCTTGGTTTCTGATGTTGTAATGTACCAGTAAGACCATGTTTATTATGCCAACAGATAAATTTTTGGAGATGCACAAACAGTTCTTGGTGGAGACGGAGGGCTTATTTGCAGCGGAATTACTTACATAAATTAGTGACTCTTATTGCATACTCTCTTTTCAACTGTGCCTATGTTTAATTGATCATAATTTTTGTGAGTTTTCTTTCGTTTTCCGTTGAAAACGGGCTTAAGCCATTGGGTAAGTTGATGGCGTTTCCTTGTTAGTGATCATTGTGCTTGTTAATGGATTGTGTGTGAAGGAGAGGAACCTGGACTGTTTGGATATTTCAAGGCGAGTGCTGTTGAATGTGTGTTTGCAAGGGCTTTGCAGATTTGAGAAACGAAGAACGAGTACAAGAAGCTGGAGGAGGCAAGGAAGGGGACGTTTCCGCGAGAAGAGGTTGAACTTCATGTTTACGAGTGATTTCATTGAAGTTGCTCATGAGAGGGTCGTGGCAGTGGCCTAGATCTGAAGTTATTTGGGGAAGAGCACAGAAGTATATGTTTTTGCTTCTCAGGAGCAGACTTTGCGCGCGAAGTTGTTTCGGGCAACAATGAGAAGGATATGGAGATCCAAAGTGGTAGCATGCTGCGTAGCGGGTAGTTTGGCGAATTTTTAGGGCCTGTTTGTAGGTGCGGTTTACAACTGGGTACTTTTACACCGTGGTTACTGACCGTTTAACCACGGAAAACTGCATTTATTGCGTGTTACCGACATTTCCCTAGGTATATTCGCCGTGGTGACTTTTCCATTGATTCGTCAAAAAGATCCAGAAGAAGCGTCCAGTGACATTTAACGTGGTAAGTTGGAGGGGTGTTTTGAATGCCCGAGGTACAAGGGCCAATCACGATTGCTGATGAAGTTGTAATTAAATATTTCCAGCCAATGATTTGCGTGAGATGTGCTTTTTTTGCCTCTGTAATCTTCGTAACCGGTGTGAAACGCTGGTTAACCAACGTTAAAAATACTAGAAGCCCAAATTTGTGAGGCACCACGTGATAATTTACCATGGGAAAGGTCAGTTACCCATGGTGTTTGGGCAACGGCACCTTATATGTAGGCGAGCCTGCCCGGTTTTGGTGGGCTCACCACGCTTGTCTGAGGTCTCGGACTATTGGAATTGAAGAAGGCGGGCTGACCCGCTTGATGAAATCGCCCGGTCTGAGTTGCCGAGTATCTCGACAAGGCCCGGACTGGAAATTCCTGATACAAAGGGTCCGGCCCATGTTGCCGGTATGAAAAATTGTCATTGACGCGTGGGTTTGCCTTGAAAACGCGCCAGATTTGCATCACCACAGGATTATTTTTTGAATCTTTTGTTTTAAAATGCCATTCCTAATTATAAATAGCTGTATAGAATTACAATTCCGAGAGGCCAAGTTGCCCTGCGTTGTACATAACGAACTTTGATTGACTTTATAGCTTGAAAACAAAGTGGCTGCAATTTCATCTTGGAAACCTGGAATTCAGCTGTGCTGCTCCTCTATTGTAAAGTATCCTCCATATCCTGGGACCAAAATGAAAGACTTTCCGCAGTTTTCTGGTGATCAACAACCCTTCTACACCATGGCTTTGGCATCTTACTCCTATAATCTTGCTCAGAACCTGGATACCAGGCTTTCATTTGAAGTAAAGAAGATTAAGCATAATCAGGTGATAATCTTCGAACGTTTAGTTTGTGTGTTTGTCAGATACCCGCGAAGCATGCCGTTTCTTCTTTCTATCTTTGTTTGGCGCGAAAGCAACTTCGCGAAGGCCATAATTCGTGAGTTTGAGGACTGTCCTTTAGTATATACGCGATTACATAGTTTATTGAAGCAGCTGTCTTTGGAAAAGGTGCAAAACAATCGAAAGTTTTTTCTTGTTTCCCCTGATTGTCTTTCCGCTTTGTGAGTGCCCGCAAAAGTAATTCATCAATTTCAGGATTAGTTTAGTGATAAATCTCGAGTACGCCAAGAACCGTTTTTTTGACTATAAAACTAGCCATCTTAACGGCAGGATACTCCCTATTTTTTCCTGAGGATGGTTTCCACTGTGTAATTTGATCACATCTCTTGACTTTACTTAAATCCAATACCCACTGAGAAGCTACATGTTTATGTCAGCACTCAAAATAACAAGATACATGAATTTTAGAGATACTTTGGCCGTTCAGCTAGCACCACTTTCTCACTTAATCGAACTAGTTTGCTATTTTTTTTTTTTCCTAAGGTGAAAGAAATCGATTACTCTGGCGACAAAGTTGTCATAACAAGCTCTGATGGAAGGATACTCTCTGCAGACAAGGTATTACATGAGCGTTCCTGCTCTTCCAAAGATTAGCTGATTGTTACTATTTTTTGTCTGGTTCTTGAGGTTCGCGATGGGAAAGACCTCATTCATATACCCACCAAGAGTCCCCACCTACGTAGAGGCACGCTAAATTATTCAGTTCCCAGAATTCAGTCATCCATAATCAGTTGTACCTTCATCTATATCTATTAGTTACATTTGCCACCCAACGCGATATATCAAGATGAAATTTAATTGAACGGCTGACAAATGTAGCATCGGGGGGGGGGGTGGGGAATGGAGATGACACCCACATTGTGTAGACGGGTCACAAAGTTCCCTTGAGCGCAACACTGCAACCGCCGACGAAAACCCCATTCAAACATGTTCTTAAAAAAACCTCCTTTCGTATGGCGTTCGAGTGCGGGAGAAATGTTACGCGACATGGCATACCACACATTTGTGTATTCTCGTACTACTGTTCGTGCAGGCCTGTTTTCGTGTGGACGCGTTCCGGTTGGCCAAGAAATCCAGTTTCGGTTCACTTAGTGAACAAAGCTCACTTTTCTTTATTTACCAGAAAAGCTCACAGTTTCACGACCAGCTTCCTTCGTGCCGTAACCTAATCCTCAAACAGATTTGTATAAACATGACAATTTTTATTAACTAGTCAATGGCTGAATTCCGTTTTGTGGTGATGCTGTCTAACAACAGTGCAAACCTTTTCTTTGTTCCCCTTGTTTTAAAACATTTTTATCAAGTGATCCGATGCCTCGTGAAGAGGGCGCATGCAAATCATGATCAATTCTGTGTCTACAGGTGATTGTTACGGTGCCTTTAATTCGTCTTGAAATCTGGGCGGTTGGGGAAATGTTCATCCCAGATCCTTCCCGAAAGAAAGCAAATGGCGATACAAAATCTTGGAGGGGACTAATAGAAAAGGTGAGTATTTGATAGTTGGAGTGACATCGAGTAATCCCGTTCAAACCTTGTTGAGTTTCGTTGATAAATTCGATGGGGCTAACAGAGCGAAGGTCGTTTGTTGGTCATTTTTTGGCTGACCGGGCGAGGCGTTTGCAATTTTCCCTTTCGTAACCAAGCGATTGTGCATTTGGACGAGACAATTTTCACTGTGTAAGTTTTTGTCGTTTGCAAGTGAGTAAAATAAACTACTTGAATCTAGGGACTAGGTTAGCAGCGTATGTCACTTAGAATTAAAAAAAAAACTGAGGAAAAAACCATTAGACAAAAGATTGATCGAACGATGGTCGAACTCGGTTTCAAAGGCTTGAGAGCAAAAGCACTTAACGGTCTACCACTACCGAAACAACGGCTTACAAGATGGCAATTTTTTTAAAATATTTAAATGAAGCTAAGTTCTAAGACAATTATTGAAAGCTAAACCGAATAAAAAGGCTAGGCTTGGTGTTACTTAACAATGGTATCGTTGTTTACGAAAGGGAAAAGAAGCGATACACGGCTGGGTTATACGAGCAGTGACATGTATTCGAGTGTGCATCCTACATTCAACAAAGTTAATCGATTCTGATTTAGACGTTTGGGCAGTTGGATAAATCAGCTCTCAAATTATACTTTCGCAGGACCCAATTATGTTCATATTTTGATGGGTTGCGGGGATTACAAATATCTATATTTATTTAATCGAGTCCTTTCACGCAAGAATGGGATCGCATAAGCCCAAAACAAATCCCAAGTGCGGTGGGACTATCGGACTCGAACCTGGAGAATGTTGATTAAACGCCGTCAACTTGACCACTACACCGCTAACTGCTCAGGGACAATATTTTTTTAACATTGTTTGTATAATGCTGTGTTATCAATCGGCAACAAACAATCTTAAAGTGAAGCTATGGTCCTCGTAGTTGTATTTCATATCTGCGCTTCATTTATGATCCATTTCGTATATCATTTCATCGTTGAAGCTAAACATTTTAAAAATTCAAGAGCTTAGTCCTAACAATTATTAATCTAACTTATGCTCCTAATTAATCTTCAGCAGCGTATATTCTATGGGAGACTTGAAGCCACAATAATTTTTTTTTTTTTGGCAGAATGTGTCTTGGTGAAGCGGAAAAAGAAGCAGTTCCTTTCGAGTAGAATCCAATCCCACGGATATGATTTTTGGTTTGTTCTCCCTATTCTCTCTCGCTCCTGACAAGTCCTGGCGACACAGTGTCACTAAATGAACGTAAATTCCAAGCACAATACACCTTATTCCAAAATGGCCGTCATTGTAGTATTCTTTTGTTTGCTTGCAATCAGCCACTTGTTGCCTCGTTCTTAAGCTAAAAATTCAATAAGGAATTATTTTACCTTGAACGAGGCAACAAAGTGGCTTAATTGCAAGCGAACAAAAGAATCCTAAAATGGTGGCCAGTTTGGGAATAAGGTGTCTTACGAATTAGCGATAATCGTGTAATTTAAAGAAGAGATCATGTGGGAAATTTTCAGGTGTGCTAGCAAGAGACAGAGACAATTAATTAAATTGTTCAGAATAAGTGCGAGGTATGACACTTCTCCCTTTCGTCTGCAAACTTCAAAATATATACAATTAATTTTATTGATTCATCGAGTCCGTCAAGGGAACACATGAGCCCGCAACAGAATTGGCCTCAGACCTGAGTGGCTTCGTAGCTTCCGTCCCTTCCGCCAATTAAAGTGAACCATAAACTCAAAATATTTTTCGCATCCCAATATAAATCCTCGCCATCCAAAAGCAAACATACGGGCACCATTAGTGCTTCCAGAATTTTTGTTTCTGTGCCGTGAACGCCACGTAACACTTGGCAGGAAGTAACAGTAATTTGGGACCCACGGACCGTGATGCCGAGACGGCATGGGTATATTCTGGAATGTATATCACAAACTGCTTTGCATTCCTGTTTTCAAAGCCATTGTTGGCATTGCGAAAGGAAAGCTTGTGACGTACAAAATTTGATAGGACCCATTGCCTTCTCACATCACGGTCGTTGGGTCCAAATTACTTTTACTTTGTATTACTTCGTGGCGCGATCCTTGCATTTGGAGGATAAAAAAAAAAAAAAATTGTTTAAAAAAAAGCGAAAATTTTGAGGTGGGGAGATGTGTCTCTAAAACATGTTTTGCTTTTGGTGGATGGCAACCACGCACGTACTGCTAAGGCCAAATTCAGGCTAGGCGTTTTAACCATCCCTCACAACTGGACATTTTCCCGTTTTCATTCACTAAGTACACGACGTATCAATCTATTTCAAACTTCAACACCTACTTCTGTAGTAAACTGGCATTTAGCATGACACACAATGATGGCGGGTTTCACGCCAGCTTTATTAACCAATGCCAACCATGGGTGTTTAAAACTGCACCCCAACATACTAATATGGAATTTACAACTTCAGAGGAAGGCATAGCAAAGATGTTGCACTCCGGATCGGATGGGCTTCTCATTGCAGTTTTCGGATATCCTACTAGACTAACGTAGACCAAAAACGCCAAATGTCAAAATGTCGGAGGCAATCTAAAAAAAGACATAAAATTATTATAAAAGGTACTAACATTCTACAATGTATCTTTTATCAATGTTTAATTCAATATTGCGACAAAGGATTCCTTCCCCGCAATTTGCCTTTATGTTCCAATGTTTGCCCGCCCAGCATAACACAGGTTGGCTAATGTTTGCATGACAATTTGAAAACCAACATGTGCGGCTATCGTGAATAAGGGCTAGGTGCGCACCTTAGTTGGCGGTGTCTGGTGGCTGCTGCCTGGGCGCCATGAAAAGGTTGGTTCAAACACTAGTGCCAGTGCCCTGTGTCACTGGGGCCAAATCAAGACAACAAATGGTGGTTGTCTTATTTTAATGAAAAACGACCATGCAAAATAAATGATGAGTACAAGGAAGAATACCCCAAACCGACATGAAAGTTTAACACAACTGAATGCCAGTTCATTAAGACATAATAACGGGACAAGAAAAAGAAAAAAAAACCCGATTTCACGTTGCAATTTGGAATTTAGCTATACTCTGGAGTTTTTTGAAGTTTTTACTGGGAGTCCTCTTAACTTAAAAAAACGTCTCTCGTGTAGAAACCTGTTTGATTCTGATTTGTATGAGTATGGCCGTTGGATTTCCTCATGCGATTACAGTACAATTTGAAACACTTTGATTGCAGGTTGTTTTAAAGTTCAAATGCAATTTTTGGATGAAAGTAGTGCAAGATTGCCAGACTTTTTTGGTCATGTTCCAGAATATGCCTGAGGGCGAAGAGGTAGCTGTGGTCGTTTTTTATGATCTCAGCAGTAAGGTGCGTAGCTTGAGCAAATTCTTTTCCGTAAAATGGTGCGTTTTACCTTTCAGTAGGCCAGGGGCTGCAATTGACGGATTATCTTGAAAACAATTAAACTTCTCTTATTTCTCAAATCCAAAGTTTATAGGCGTAAAACAAAACTCGAGTGACCAAAATTTTAATATTGAAGTTCATAGAACAAAGCCTTGTAATAATCTTGGGGCTTGTTATTAATTGATTTAACAGTTCGCGTTTTTAAAAAACAGATAGTTCAGGACAAGGAAGGTTAGATTGAGTAGAAAAGGGACCTAACTTCTACTCAGTTAGTTTTAGGAATCGAAGCCCAAAATAATAATTCCATAGACCACTTTCACTAAATGGCGACCACTTTACAGTTCTTTTGTCTTCAATGTTAATGAGACCTACTGCCCGTCATTTTGAAACAAATTCTTTTTGACATTTTGCTTGCTCGTATCAGAGGCTAGAAAGGCTTATTAACATTAAAACAAAAGAATATTTTATTTGGTCGCCAATTATGAAAGTAGGTCCAGTGCGACATACCAACTCACCCTCATGCATGTACACACACGCATTCCAGAATGCATTCTTAATTCAATCAGTTCAAATTGTGAACGTCCCACTTCGTGCACTCCGATCCGGCCTCTCTGCTCTCGTGATTTTTGAAAAAAAAGTTGGTTCACAAGAAACAATCGATCTCATATGATAGTGTTTGACGGGCTTTCCCAAGGCAAGGTTAAGTCCTGTTTGGATAGTGGTTTTTACACTGTATCAGTGGCCGGGGAAGTTACGCCGCTGGTTGCATAATAAGCAAGGAAAAGGATTACCTGAGTACTCCCACAAAAAACGGATGTTGCGTTATAAACACATGTATTCCGTAATTTGTTTTGAATAAAATTATTATGCGTCCAACAAGTATAACAGTCCCAAAGTACTGTATACATTTCGTTACTGAATACAATATACAAACTACTTTCATAATGCCTCGTGTCGTGATGACTAAAACAGTACTCGAAAACGCACACCTCACTAACTCACCTTGATTACTCCTAGTCTCTATCGTAATAAACTAGGACCTATCAAAATTTTAGCCCTAGTTTCAAGATGCGAAATGGTGTTTTTTTATCAATGGAAAGCATGTAATCCAGCAGAACTAAGAATGCTTGTTTTGTGGCTTAATAGCTGGGTGGTGGAGGGGCTCATGGATCTAACTAGACACTAACAGTTTGAAAAACGTGGATTAACCTTTTTTCTTCTACATTTGAGAACACCTGAAATAAAAACACTTTTAGGATTAAACTTTTGTAAGGATAACAGGGCATAGGCGTGTTTCTCTGATGCTCCTCCACGTCTTGGTTCTCTATATAAGTAATTTTATTAGGCTAATATTTAGCCTGCCAAGAGCGCTCGCTCAGCTCCTTCGCGTCCAAGTCGAGAAAGATTCTCTCCTACCGGCGAGGAGGGGAGCCTACTCACAACACTCACTGCAACTGTGGGGACACGATTCGAAGTAGCACTTTCTCTGAGATTCTCGTTCGTAGCATACTTGCTGTGTGCCTAGACGAGCGTAGTCTGGGGAAATCATTAATTAAGATTTAATATACCCTTAAAAACAGAATTATGAACAGCTTCATATTACGTCAATGAGGCAAATGCGAATTTTTTCCAGAGCAATGAAAATACTAAAGAAGACGAGCCACGTGTTGATGACCAGTGTTAAGTGGTGAAACAGCTTCCCCGTGTGCAGCAAAATGACAGACGACGAGGTGGTGGACAATGTGGCATGGGGACTCTAACGGAAATTATTGTCCTCATGAGTTACTTAAGTAAATTAACGGTCTATGATAAGTTAATATGCGATTGCAAACGGAAACGAAGTTAAAACAAGTTAATTTTCATCGTCTAGTTTGTTTCCAAGATAATAATTACATTTTTAATAAATATAATTTTTTTACTTACACGCGTAGTAGAGCAAGAAGCTAATCGCAGGTTCGTGTAGAGAAAGAAAAATATGGAAATGTTTTTAAACTACAAAAAGGACCGGTCGCAGAAAACCAAAAAAATTCAATTAGAGTAGACAATCACAAGCTGACAAGTGATAAGGAGGCAAAATAAAAAAGGAAATGGGAGAGGTCAAATTCTTCGGGGGCAGCCATGCTTGGTTTTTTTAAAATGATCGCATTAATTTTTTTCTTTAAAAAAACTGACAGTTTCATATACACAAAACAAAACAAAGGAATAAAACGACAGCGGCACAAGACCAAAAGACCACCCTTATACAAGGGAGCAATTATCTGGATTAAGGGTGGCATGTCCTTGAGGCGAGGGCATGCATCATCGCAAAATTTTATACAAATTCTTTAAACAGAGACCGTCATCGTTATGTTTCGCTTCTGTACCTTATAATGCTTCAATGAAACAGTGGCGGCGTAATCTAGAAATTTCTCAAGTCACGTTTCTCAGATTTCAAGTAAAAATGCTAAAGGTGCAAGAGCGAGCATTTTTTTATGATGCAAATGCAAAGCTACAAATGATCTAGTTAGATATCGATAAACCACCGAGTCCTCCTCTTCCTTCTGTGTACAACCCTGCATGAACGTTGTGTCCGAAAATGTGCATTGTGAAAGAAACACTGTGACATATTGTGCTGTGTATCGCCGCTATATGTAGCTGGCGTTGCGAATCGTATTTATTGAAAGAAATCAAAAATTTTGTTCCAAGCATTACGTGTCGGACCTGTATTGCGAATTTCAGCTCAGCACATGTTTCGAACCAGTTTAAAACTTGGCAAAATATGTTGGTTCACTTGACTGGAAATACAATCGATGCCCATGTTCGAGTTCGCCCTTTCAACTTGCCCCCAACAAGACAGAATTAAATGAATTTTCCATTCCTTTGTTGGCTTGGTTAACAAATTCGTTTTGCAAAATCAGGGCTTAAATTTCAATGCATAGGCTGTACAACATTGTTGGTGCAAGTCATGAGGTTGACATGAGAAACAGGTTCACTTGTGTCGGGTAAAGATCCAGTATTTTCGGCGAAGCCCGTAGAAGAACTGGGTACGGAAAGTGGCTTCCCTCGCCCCATTCTTCTTGCGCGCTTCCGCCGCCCCCCCAAAAAATTCTGGCTCGATACCGAAAACAATTTAGTCCTGCTCAAAGGCTATATGTGATTAAATGCAGGATTTGTCCAGAAAGCCTTAAGCCCGCGGACTGTGCAGTTTTTCCAGCTAAGACTGAAAGAGAAACTTTCCGGATGGCAATCGACGTACAGTGTTTGTGGAGGACATGGAAGTAATTTACATGGGCTTCCCTGGAAAAACCCCCCATTCGATTATAATTCTTTTCTTGCATTTTGTCCAAAATCATGGGCAGCAGAGTTTCAAACATTCCAGTTTTGTTTGACATTTTCGTGTTTAGATCCAGATCCAGAAGCTTACGTGGTAACAAACTGGGGAAGGGATCCATATTCTGGAATGGCCGACTTCCTATATTCCTGTTGGCTCAACTGGAGAGGAGTTAACGATCACTATTAGTCATGTGACATTGATAACAGAGTGTTTTTTTGCAGGAGAGGTAGGTTTGGCAGTTAGCTGAAGTCTTGGACGCATCTTTTGGGGGAAACTCGTACTCTACACATGGCGATTTCTTTTTTGACATTTTTTTTTAATCATTAACTGTGTTTTATTCAATTCATAGTCCAAATTTTGTGTGTGTGAGTTTACTCCTGACGGCTGTGTCACTTTCATTCAAATTGGGTATCTCGGTCTACTTACTTTATAATTAAAAGCATCCTGGCAGGTGTCAGCGGATTGCGTTAATCCCCCCGCTTGTTGCGCATGTCGACCACCCAAAATCAACGTTCATCAAACCAAAACACTGAGACAGTGAGTGCTCACAAAGTTCCGGTGGAGAAGTGGGGAACGAGTTCATTGCCCTCGCCTCAAACATTTACTCTTTTATTCAACTTACACGAGCGTTCAATTTACTTTCACAGAAACAAACATTTTAAACATTTTAAGAGAAGAACTCGGACGGACCTGGGTGGGTCGATGGCTTCTCTATTAGCGGTTTCCGATATCCACTAGGACTAACGAGAAAAGCTCCCGGAAAGTCTCTCTGCTCGGCAGAGGCGCTCATGTGTGTCCCAACGGTGCCAGCAGAGTGTTCGACCTTCATGCCACACTTCCCGGCTTCGCGATCCTGCGCCAATGTTCGTATTTCGTGAGAAAGGGGGATTTTCTGGCGGTTGATTAGCTTGGCATCATACTCATGGAATATAACTTTATCGTCGCACCAGGTCTTGATTTGCCATGTGTCAGATTTGGATAGTATGGACATAGTGGTATTTCCCCCCCATGCAACAACAAGTTGAAAAGCCTAACCGTCTTCAAAGTGGTTTCTAGACACTAAATACTGCAGACCGCGTGGCTCAGCTTAGAAACGCTATTTCTTGTTTGAAACTAAAGCTCTAATAGGCCATTGCGAAATATCCAATATTCAGCTTGATTAGTTCGGAAGCAGGAGACGACAAAAACCAATGAGAAAAAAGTTGCAATGAATGTGAAAAGATAATTAGCATATCAATCCACTTTCGCGTTGGCGTTGTTCTCTAAACCTCTCTCTTCAAGCTGAATTTTAATATATCGAAAGTGGTTTATAGCGTGGTTTTCAACTGACGTAACACGCGGCCAATGTTGGGTACGACAGAACGAATAGAGAGAGAAGTCTTTTGGGAATTTTGAGGTCTATTATGAATGTAAGCACAAAACATGGGCCATATTTTGCATTCCTTTTGTACACATACATGGCCGTCTCATCACCTGATTGAAAACCATCTATTCTGTCTGTTTTCATATCTTTGTTACAGCAGCGGTAAGCTTTGTCATATTTAAGATGAGATATTGCGTCGTGTAACTTGCTACGGAAATGTCCAATGTCATTTTGAGTGATGGCCAGTGAGTGTTGACCTGTGAGAAGTGACTTGGTTTATCACAGATGACACTTGATAGGTTGGGAGCTCACCCTCGTGATTTCATCGGCTACGATGGGTTTACCTTCATCATAAGGAAAAGCCTTGCATAAGAATCTGAGCTCAATTCCATCGTAGAGATTAATTTGTGAAATAAAGATGCCTGCCGTTACCGGCAGGTACAAAACACAGGTCACAGGGGGTCACAGATCATTGGTGTTTTGGCCAATACAGAAAGTATCCTAAACATTCATAGAAAAGCTAACATTTAGGCCTAATTAGGCGTTAAGAAAAGTTTTAAAGCCTGATGTTAGCTTTTGTATGAATGTTTAGGAAGATACTTTCTGTATAGGTAAAACAACTGACCTGTGGCCCATGCGTTTTGCTACCTGCCGCTAGCCGTTTACTTTGTTCTGGTACACAGTTATGGGATCGTGGGGAAAAGTCGAGAATTTGCCTTCAACGAGCGAAAGAAGCGCACTGCCAGTAGGTTCCACTACAAAAAATAAGCTTTGACAATAATTTGCAACACGCCACATCACCGGCCCCCCCCCCCCCCCCCCCATATACGATCCTTTTCGATTCTTGAAATAAGGGTGCCAAACTAGCCCGGGCAAAAACCAGCACACTAATGACTCGGACAACAAACGGATTCAACGATAAATGAAAAAACAAAATTGTGCCTTTAATTGTGGGAGTTTAATTAACTCTTTCTCACTGACCTTATGCTTGGCTTCTGTGAGTCGTTTTTAGACACTTAATGACGCGACGCAAAAATTCACTTGTAGTCCCTATAGTGATGTTTCCTCGTGACGTGCACCCCTTATTATTAATATGCCAACCAGGACTCTACATTGGATGATTAAAAAACAATGGCTTTTTTGTTCCGTGGGTTGTCAAATTATGAACTATCAAAAAGAAATGTGACGTCAACTGTTTGTAAACAAGAAATATCGCTGATTGCTTGGGTTTTCACTCACGTGATCAACGAGCCATGGGTTTGTTCAACGAAAACAAAGAAGACGTTAGCATAATAATAGCTTTCAATTCACCGGAGGATTGGATCGGGGGGGGATACCAACATGGCCGCCATTTCATGTTGTTTGGGCGGGGGGACGACAACCCAAAGGGCATGGCAGCCCGTGACAGTCCTGTGAAATCCAGAATTGCAATTGAAGGGAGACTGGCGAGTAGTCTCTAATTTTTAATCATCAGCTCGAAATGTAGAGCCATTCACAGTCTACTATTGAAAACCGCTTTCGCTGAAAGGTTTCGCGTAGGTGGAAAAACGTTTTTCAGTCTTTCAAGCATCAAGTGTCCGAACCAGCCGTTGGAGTCTACCATTCTACTTTTTTTTTCATGTAAAAGTTAGTTACCAGTCTTGATGATCTAGGGGTGTGAGTAAGCGGCGGCTAGTCGTTAAACTTTCTGTCAACAAAACCTGTTTCGTTAGGCCATTTTAAAAAAGTCATATTCTGTAACTCTCCTCACGTATCGTATATGTCATCGAAAAGAGAGATATAGAGATACCAAGTAAACACTGGTAGAGATACAAACATCCCGAAAGGGGTAACTGTGCAACATTGAGGAAGAGGGACTGCCCAATATCACCAGTGATTTTAAACATGGTGAGGATGCCCATCCGTGACTGACAGACTAAACAAAAGCAGTGGAGAATAAACATTGTGTTTTTTGCTCTCGTACTTCAGTGCAACCAATCGCTGCGTTATTCCGCAAACAGTGACTTGGGCTTACTTGAGTGGTTTATAAGAGAAGCTGCCAAGATTGTATCATTCCTTTGGAAAGCAGCGCGCACCTGGAAAAAATAAGCTAAAGGTTCCATCATATCTACAGAAACTGTTTTGCATCGGAAGCTTTGAACCCAATATTCACCAAAGGAGATTACCAGAGGGACTCCACGGGCTTAGAGATTATATGGTGCCCTTAGAGATGTTTTGACAATAAGAGATGTTCATTTTATGATGACAAGATTTCGAAATACGTATGTCAACACAAGAGTATGATACGTTTGCTTCAAAATTTAACAAATTACTATAAATGTTTATCTCAATGTCGCAAAATAGCTCCCCCCGTCGAGGAGAGATAGGGGACCTCTGCTTGGCTGATTGTAATAGTACAAATTTGGTTTTTGATTGAGAGAGCGATGCTACGTATTGCTCTCAATCGCGTTTGAAAAAAGACGTTAATTCACTGTGGTTGCCAGTACTTGAGCTGATTGTTCGTGGCTTGGTAATCGCAGTGGTTACGATCGGAGAGAACTTATTTCTACGAAAGCCAAGCTCTTGCTGCGATTTCATTTGGCCTCTGCTGGTTCATTAGTTCTCATGCCCAGTTCTTTCTGATTCGTATAGCGTTCTCTTGTTATACAAAGGCTGCTGATGCTTATGAGCGGGGCAAGCCCTTTCAAGTTCTCTAAGAGGTAAATCACCTGCGTTTGATGGTTTTCTGGATCCACGGTTATTAAATGTGTTGTCCACTATTCTCTAATTATCAAAAGTATAACAATGTATTGCGAAATTACTGCTGTGTTTTAATAAGTACATATTGGTACTGATGTGTTCATGAGAATGATAAAGTTAGACCTTATTCACGATTGCCCGCCATGTTGGATTTGCTATTATCATGCTTAAATTAAGACTACACACTGACTTCTGATGGGGCAAACAAGTTTCGAGGAGGCTATAACGAACATCTTAGCCACGCAATTAACTTGTTTTCCACGTTCATTGAATGTTTTATGCAACCTAATGTAGTAAAATAGAAGGATTACCTCTTTAGGTGGAAAAATGAGCAGAAAGCGATAAAGTAGAAAGGTCGGAAATGTCAAAGGCAAGTCAAAATGGTAATATAAAATTATCATAACAGTTACTTAATTCTAAATTCTACAAATGTTACGTTTTGTCAAGCAATGTTATTTCAATATTTTCGACTGCGTCGATTTTACTGCAATTTTGCCTTTTTTGTTTCCTATGTCTGTCTGCCCCCAGCATAACAGGTGGCCTGAATTTTGCATGAACAATTTGAAAACCAACATGGGCCGGCTCATCGTGAATAAGGCCTATTAGCTTTGTTTAGAGGTATCTTTTACAGCATGGGTACTTATTGACTGTCCACCAGCGAGCTTGTTGCGTGTATCCAATGCACGTTTTGCCCTAGGAATTACTTAGAAGAAATTATTTTTTCACAGCCATGCTGTGGGTATGAGAATAATTAGGTGTTTCAATAAGCGGTGATTGTTCATCTTGACGTGGTGGATCGAGAGCTGAATTGAACTATTACCCAGTAAAGTAAATTTGATGACTGCTCCGGTCGTTCGTGTACGCATGCTGAAGGGCAGCACTTGTCTTTAACTCAGAAACATGTTTTTTTTTTCATTCGTAATCACGGGTCATTATTTGTACTGAGAACGATGGTGCTTCCTTGAGCATTTTCCTTTGTTCTCCATCAAAGGCAAAAACAACTCCATGACATTTACTATATTGTTAGTTGGCAAAAACTAAGGAGTAATGTTACATCAATTGCAGCGTTTCATATCCGCTAATATTTTGCATTAGTTTATGACGTTGACCGACATCTACACGAAAGTGAACATTAAAAAATGCATTTGTATGTCCTTGGCATCCCTTCGTAGCGCTAGTGCCTTTAAATTTACCTTAAAAACGGAATATTATAACGGGTGCTGTTGCTGGGTTGTCGTTCTAACCAAAGCCTCCTTCCCTTCCTTCCCTACGAATCAAATGCCCCTCGGCTGGTGATGTCCGACTGTGCATGGGATTTCCCCGAATTGGCCCGATCTTTCGGGGGGGTCCCACAGTCCGAGTTCATTGTCGCACAAGAGAGAGTTCTTGGTAATCGCGACCGTGACACAAGAAACAAACCGTCCTGAGCTACGATATGTAATTTGGGAAGATTACGAATTCGAAGTACAGTGGAAGTTTAGGTCCAAGCTTGTATCGGTTAAGATGACTGGACATCTTGGCCTCGTTCTTTTTTTGCGTGGTTTATGGACCTCGCAACATCCGTCCCTCCGGTCCGATAAACACGCAAAAAACGAACTCCGGGCCAGATATCCAGCCATCTTGACCTTCACGCTTGGTCCAAATAACTCATATATACGTCCATTTTTTGTTCCATTATTTATGCAGTTTTTTTTGCCTAGAAGCTCTCACTGGTAAGTGCGTAGCACTTAAGAGTAATTTCACGTCGGAAATTCTCCTCATTTTCGAAATCAAGCGAATTGTCCCTTTCGTGGCTTTCCGTGCAGTGGTTCCTTATTTGTTTGACTAATTTGTCACCATAGATTGAAGGAAAGATACCGAACACTTCAGAAAATAACAGTACAGGGCCCGGTTTGTTTCGAAAGCCGTATTTAAACTGCTAATCCGGTCCCAGATTAAAATTAACCAAGGAGTTTCATATTCTCGTACTCACAAATGTTGTAGGAAAAACGCTGATTATTTGGCCCAGAAATTTTACATAAGATGGAAGCCCAATCCTTTGAAAACCTAAAAATAACCAAAAGAAACTTGCTCTGAAAAGTTGGAAAAAATTAAAGCACACGTTTACGCTCATCTTGGAATTAAGTTAATCGAGCTTTCCGAACAACCGGGCCCAGGAGAATAATGACAAAAAGTAAAACGGAAAAATTTGGGAAAAAAAAGACACCCCGACCCGCGTTTGGCTACTTCCCATGCTGAAGTTCCTCTGACGGATTTTCACTTAAGGGCGGTTGCCTAACTATTGTTATTGCCGCATACGTTCTGCGCATCTTATGAGATACTAGGATTTCCTATCGGTGATGCTTACTAATATAGGCTATTTTTGCGCGGTTTAAAAAATTCCGGGAGAAAGTACATCTTAGGTAATACTCTTGGTATCCAAAAAGCAAACTTGGGGGTAGACCAATGCATTTTTCAGAGATATTAAGTTTCAATTTGAGAAAAGGAACGCCATACATTGCTTTATATTTTAAACCTTTTTACTAAATATTCCTTCAGGAATTATCTTTGAAAAAAATGCGTGGTTACCTCCAATTTTTTCTTTTTGGATTTTTAATAACACTTTGTTTAAGATCTACATTTCCGTTGCATAATCACCACTGGGGGCAAAAAATATTGTTAATTAGTAGGCACCGTCCTCTAAGGCACCATCACATTTACGTCAACGAAACATGAATTTACACAACCGAATTCCAAAAGTTTGCACTCGCCTTGTTAGTTTTGTTTTTCAAATTTTCAATAAAATACCACTCTGATCAAGGAAAACTGTGTTCAGCCACATGAGCTAATAGCAGATTTTCCTTCCAAGCAGGCATAACGTCAAGAAACTGGCATGAACAAGAAAAGTTGATTAAGAACCCGTCAGGCTGAAATTTGGTGTAAAGAAACGCCATATACATAAGAACCAATTCAGCTGGTTCTTACGTATAAGGAAATGCTTGTTACGCAGTTAGATTTAACCGGTAACCATGTCTTTCTAAAATCATTTGTAACCCTCTTTCCAGTGGATAATTTCCAGATAGAATTGTAGAACATGTTAAGAGCAGCTTGAGGCTGGATTTTTCCCTAAGCACCCAATATATACGAAACGGCATCTGCTTGAAACTAAAAAAACATAGCTTCTATTATGCATTCGGTTTTTTACCGTAGTGGCTCAAGAGACGGAGTCGATCTGTATGAGACGCATCACACACACTTTGGGACAACACATTTGCTTTTGCGTCTGTTTAAACAGGCGAAGGACCCATGTCTTTAGTGAATCGTCTTGCTCAGTGCCTTTTTCTATACTCGATTTACCGAAAAGAAACATACGAGCCTAAAACAGATTCCTAACTAGTGCCCCACAAAGTATCATGGCCGAGATCACAGTCTATTGGCATAGACTCAAACTTTTTGTTTTTTCCCCACCGAAACTCCGTCCCAACCATTTCAACTCGATGCTCAGAGTACGAAATCTATTGTCTAGGGCCATTATGTCCCGCCGCGCGAAGAAGGCCCATAAACTTACTAAGGATTGGTAGTCGCTGCGCGCGTGTTCGAGGTTGCACTACTATCCGTTATCACGAACTTCCCTGTACAATCATAT
>NW_027179527.1:0-16353 GCF_036669935.1 Montipora foliosa | reverse complement strand
TTTGCTCATACTGGACCTTTGTTTTACAGCCGAACATCCTCGACATCTTTAACATAAATGCGTTCCTTGTGGGCTTGTTTTTATGTACTCTTATCAAATCACTTACTCCCTAACACTTTTGAACAATCTTCTCTACTCATCAACAAATTCATTCGTATACTACGCGGAATGCTGCCAATTAACGTTCCCCATTACTGGCAGAACTATCTTAATCCGGAGTTACGATCCTACGCAAGGTCCCAAGGTTTGGATTCCCGACCTCGTAAATTTGACCTTGTCCCAGCAATTATCCCTAGGTTAAGACCCACTAAAAAAATCAATCTTCTTCGATAGAACACAAATTAACATCGCCCGACAGGCTATTATTTATTATTATTTTTTTTTTTACATCTCCTGTATCTATCGAGGTGTCCCAGTGTTAATCACTTTTAGCTTCTATTTGGGTATCCTCGCTACACTTTCAAAAATAGTGTATATAGAGAGATTGTGATATGTATGCTGTGCGTTCACCGCTCACACCCTGCACACTTACTGGGACAGAGCTATAAATGCACACCAGCTCTGTGGGGGCCAGTTCAGAATATGGGGACATTTTCGAGTCCTCACAAAAGTCCCCAGAAGGTGGCCATTTAACTGTAACCATACCATACTTCAGGGGCCTTCAGCAAAGTCCTCATAATTTGGTATGAAAAATACACATATTGCGTTCCCCACAAGGGGGTATGTTTTTTTTTGTGAGAGACAGAACTTGGTATCGTATGTTAACAGATCAATGAAGCCCTCAGAAATCCCACAAAGACAAGACATTGAGCACGAAGAAATTAATAACAGAATACACTTCATATTTTCTACAGATGAGTTACACACCAGTAACACACACAGACATTACTATAAGTAAACTGAAAGTTTGGAAAATTAGAACTAAAAGTTGAATTCAATGATACCATTATTGCGAGTAACAACTCTTCAGTGGCGGAACAAGGTTTTTTAATTGCTTTAATTAAAACTCCACTTTTTCTATCCATAGAATGAATCCACAGCAAAAGCCTTGATTGAAGTACATGTATACGTTCAGTTAAAAGGAGAATACAAAAACATTGATTATAAAAAAATGCAATTACTTTGTGGTGATTTTAATGAAGTTACTGTTAAATCTCTTACTCGAACCACACTTATATAAAGATGTCTTGATAAATTCTTAAATATCTGAACTAAATTATTCACTCCACCCTAGAGCATTTCTTATTAACTTTCTGTATATTAATTTAAAAGGACTCGGTTATGGTTTCATGCACCCCCAACTTGTGGGGCAAGTGAAAAGAAGCAATGTTATGCGGCGACTTTCTCCTTCCACACTCAAAAAAAAATGAACACCTGAAATGGACAAGTTCACAACCTGTGAGCAAAAAAATAGGTCACAAACGATTTAAACCTATTAAATATTTCTAGTTGGAATGCAGTTTTAAGTTTTATCATGTCTGATTGGCTTTCCCTTAAAATTAATAATTATAATCAAACTCCACAACTACATGTGATTTCAGGTGTTCACATGCTTTTCTGAGTCCTCACAGTATACAGTGTAGAGCGACTAATATTATGGTACCAAAATCAAATAATCAATACTGTAAAATGTTCATTTGCACAAATTACAGTGTTATTTTATATGATAAAGAGCACCGGTTGCATAATACATAAGCAGGTAAAAAATCGATTAATGAGCCCTGTCCTCACAATTTTTCAATGTTTAAGTTTAGAAACAATTTTTGAGTAATTATCAATGGCACATTCCAAACTTAGACCTATCACTTAAACCAAAACACAAAGGGCCAGTTTCGGCGTTGCTGTTTGTCACGGTGTCAAAGTGAGGCTTTGGTGCTAAACTACTGGTATGGGAAATGACGTCTGATTTTTGCATAAGAATACGCATTTCAATTACAGTACTGTTGTGCACTGCAGGACTCACTTTGAAACTGATGCAGGCAGCAACTCAGAATGGGGCTATTGTGTTGCAGATGAATTTGCAATCGAATTCAAAGGGTGGATAGCAGGCAACTGGAAAGTCCAATTATTATTCACACTAATTAGAAGAATAAAAACAATAGTCACAGAGGATATCACCATGGTACCACTAAGTTAATTAGGGTGGTGTGCTATCTACATTACTACAATTTACTATGCAGAATAAGAACTGCAGCTTACAAAATTTAAAATTACGAGGACATAAAATTACGAGGACATTATATATATACGTGCGTTCGTATTGTAACACTACGTAAAAGATATAACTTATGCACACGTGAGAAATATTACATAATTTGCCACCCGAGCTCGTCCCACTTCAACAAAGGTCAGAGTTAGTTAGCAAAGCTGCCGGCAGCCATCAAAGATGTGAGTTACCTTGGTTTAAGGCGGTGGGCCGTCCCGGGGAAATTTGCCCTTTCAAGGTGACAAGGTAGTGGAGCCTATAACTACACTTGCAACCCAACTAACGATCAAATTAATGATGCACGACCGTAGTCAACTTAGCGGATGACAATGAAGGATCCTAGAAGGATACAGGCTAATTTTAATTTTAGAGAGAAGTTTATGATAGAAACCCTGACAATGCACACCCCAAATAAGCATATTTTTTAACTGACTAAATGTTTGAAAGAAAATTTGGGCCGCTGAGCGGGATTTGGAACCCACATCCCCCCATTACTACCGGTAGTCGGGTGTGATCAACCACTACACCACCAGGACAGCCATGCTGGCAACACAGCCGCGAAGAGGTGATTTATGTGGTTAAGAAGGGCTGGGCCTCCCCGGGAAAATTTTCTTTTCAAGGTGACACGGTAGGGGAGCCTATAACTTCACCTGCAATCCAACTAAGGATCAAATTAATGATGCACGACCGTATTCAACTTAGTCAGATGACAAGGAAGGATCCTAGAAGGATACAGGCTAATTTTAATTTATAGAGAGAGTGTAGGAGAGAAACCCTGACAAATGCACCACCCAAATAATCACATTTTTTAAACTGAATAAATGTTTTGAAAGAAAATTGCCCTGAGCGTGATTTGAACCCACGTCCCCCCATTACTAGTCGGGTGTGATCACCACTTCACCACCAGAACAACCATGCTGGCCCACAGCCATCGAAGAGGTGATTTTTTTTACGTGGTTAAGGCGTGGGCCTCCCAGGAAATTTTCTTTCAAGGTGCATTGTCAGGGTTTCACTCCGACACTCTCTCTAAAATTAAAATTAGCCTGTATCCTTCTAGGATCCTTCCTTGTCATCCGCTAAGTTGACTACGGTCGTGCATCAATAATTTTGATCCTTAGTTGGGTTTTCAAGTGAATTTTATTGGCTCCCCTACCTTGTCACCTTGAAAGAAAATTTCCTCGGGAAGCCCACGCCTTTAACCACGTAACTCACCTCTTCGATGGCTGTGTTTGCCAGCATGGGTGTCCTGGTGTGTAGTATGATCACACCCGACTAGTAATGGGGGGGACGTGGTGTTCAAATCCCGCTCAGGGCAAATTTTTCTTCAAACATTTAGAACGATAAAATATGATTATTTGGGGTGTGCATTGTCAGTGTTTCTCTCATACAACTCTCTCTCTCTCTCTCTCTCTCGTCTCTCTCATCCTCTCCTCCTCTCTCGCTCTCTATCGATATAAATAATATACACATTGTTTTTTAGATGGCAACTTTGTTTATGCGCTTGTAATAAATTTGGAAATGCCAGTTTGCCCTGAAGATCGCCAACCGGCGTGAAACTCCAGATCGAGTAGCAACAGCGGATCCCCTTTGCCTTGCGTGTTTACTTTGTTTTTGTTTATATATCTAATATAATTAATATATATATGTATATATAAGATCAATAATACATATAATAGTAATAAGGCTGCCAACAGCACTGGTTAAAATAGTGCTCAATACACATACGTGTAGAGCTAAATCGTAGAAAGGTGCGTGAATCATGTGTTAGTTTCATTAGCCACAGTGAATCATGTTTAGTTTTCATTAGCCGCACCTTTATACATATATATATATATATATATAAGATACTGTATATATATATAAGAATAAAAAATTATGTTATAATTACTGTACAAACTGTTCCAGCCACATTTATATTTATTTTTTTTCTGGGCTGTACTCTCTAGCATTCCCACAGATACTAACCGGTTCAAGCATGTACTCCCGCTAACTGGAAAGATCTTTGTCCTGTCTTACATAAATTTATAATGCGATAATAGGCGATAATGACACGACATTGCTCGCGTCAGATTGAAGTTCTCGCATTTTTGGCTCGCCTTCTTCACATGGTTTGACTTTACTTTTGACCCTTTTCCCTTTTTGTTGATTGTGACAAACAAATTGAATGTCAGTTTTTCATGCATCTGTCCTGCTATTGGACAATGAATTTCGTCATAACATGGTCAAAGTAGTCTGCGGATCCAATGTTTTGTTATGATGTTCAAGTAATCCGTCCGCCCCTACAGACTGTCGTGGTGGCGAGTGGATCCACTCAGCTACTTTGACAATGTTCTGATGAAATTCCTGATCAATCCATGACAGACTGCATGAAAAACTGCCATCAATTCATCAAATGTACCTAGATGATCAGGGCTACAAGACTTTTAATAATTAATAGCGATTCTCAGGCACGCAAAGGGCCAGCGGAGCACCATGGGTGAGAGTATCCAGGCTAGAAATTTTTGTTATGATGTCACGTACATCCGTCCGCCCGTACAGACTGTTAGGGTGGAGGTGGGGAAGCCGGACAGCCCTTGGGAACAGGAGTGTTCGGGACAATTTTTCTTGGCCGGAAATCACAATGGTAGCATTGCACTTGGCACCCGGTGTTTTTGTGGCGGGAAAATCATCTTTGTGATGAGCAATAGGATAAAGAACAGGAAAGAGCATGAGAGAAGGCAACGCAATTTGAAAAAATTAAGCAAAGAAATCCCTAGTAAAGATTGAAGAGGTAAAGATTGTCCGTCAAACAGAAAATGTTGTTAAGAATCATCACTGTGCGTGTAATTTCAGTTTAGAGATTGACTAAAAGTGTGTGGTTATTGTTTGGAAGGCTTGTTTGTTTGCTGCATCTTGTCAGCGTCAGAGGTGTTTGATCTGTTTTGTTCACTGTAAACTGTATGATACACACTAATGATGATTAATTCAATCTGTACTTTATGCAGAAGCAGTAGTTATTTCCATAAACAGTTTATTTCATTTAAGTTGGGGTTAAAAACGGGAGCTCCACTTTTAGGATTTGGCTTTATTTATTTTAGTCAAAAGCAAAAGGTTCCAAAAAGCTAATTTGCTAACCCTTTTTATTCTTAAACGGTGAAAGCTGGGTCGGAAATGGCAAAGGGAAAAAATTCAGTGGCAAATTAGACTGTATTGGTCGCAATTTCGAGTCTTGACTTACCATAATCATGTAAATACATTGGGCGAGCCTACCTTTAATTATTAGTTCTACAAATTATTGCTTAAATTTGGAACCGCATAATCCGGTGTAATTTCTGCATAATCAACGCATGTTTACCCCCATAATAATTATGGCCAAAATTTCCGCATAATCTTTAATTTATTTTTCCGCATCCTCTCAGAAGCCCAGACTCTAGCACTACTGATGTTAACCATAATGTCAAATTTGATAATGCATGGTTACAAAATTTTTCTCCAGCTGACAATAATTGAGCCCTTCTTGGCCAATTTCTGGAATAAAGACTGACATTGGACAATAACTTCCTGTGTATACTTGGTTACAATAACTGTTACTTTTTTGTGAGTGTAATAAAAATAGTACTCTACATGTATCTTTTGCACCTTGAATGAATTAACATATTGAAAGGATTCTCAGGCTTCTGGTGACAATTAAACAGCTTGTTCTCCAGAGGCATACATGTATGGAGTCCCGGCTTGCAAGGAATTAGAGGTACAATTAAATTTAATTACATTGTAAAATTGCTAACATATAACAATAATAATGTAGTACTAATAGATTCCTTTGGCATATTATAGAGTTACATGGGACCAGTGGCACACCTTACCAGACATGCAATTAACTATCATGTAATTGGTATTTCAGGTCCCTCATACAAGTTGCCCTCAGCTGTTAAACTGCTTATACTGTACAACTATGAGTCAGAGAATTTTTAAGCTACTGTGATAGTTTTCTCTATACAAACAGATAAGAAACTGGATCACAATCACCCTGGACCATTGTGTTTGTGTACAAACCAAAACAAAAATTGCCTCATCTATTGCATGCCCTAGTGACAGAAGGTTAGATATCAAACAAGAGGAAAAGGTCAACAAGATTGGTACTCTGGATCTTCAGTTGAGATAAAGGCCTTGTTAGATCAAGGATTGTTAAAGTGTTCCCTGTTTGTTATTGGAGCACTGGGTACTATTCCAAAGAGACTGGCTCGGGACTACATGTACATGTTTGCTGGGATAGAGTTGGCAGCTCTTGCTGGGATAAGCAACAATCCTCCAAAGAGTCCTTGAGCTCTAAGGCAGCTGGGTTAGGCCCTGACGATGGGATTAAATTTTCTTGAAGTTTTTGATTACAATGTAACAGGGGTGTACCATACAGTACCTGCCCATGAACCTAAATGCAACCATGATAATAATAAGAATTTAATAATAATAATAATACTTATTATTATTTATTATTATTATTAATTTATTATTATCATGGTGCATTTGACTTTACAGCTTCATGGAATAATAATATATATAATATAATAATAAATATAATACTATATAATTATAATGAATTATATAAAATATAATAAGATTCTTATATTATTAATATTAGTCTGATTATGTTATTGTTATTATTATCATTATAATTATGATTATCATTATCCCAGAGCAAGCAAGGCCAGGCTTTACTTTTAGCAAGGGAATGAGGGCAGAAGAGGACTGAAATCAGTGGAGGTGAACAATAATATTAAGATCAAGTCAACTGTTATTTAGGCCAGTGTAGCCCGATCAGCCATGGCTACAATTATTGGCTCAGGAATGGTTACATGTACATGAAGAAGAAACAGCAAAGGATCAGGCACTAACAACTTGATGGTGGGAGGTTATCATAGAAGAACAGGCCAGTCAACCACAAAATGCAGAATGTATAAATAGAGAGACAAAACTATATTTCACCATTCTCCATTTGTGTATCAAACTTGCACAATGTGAATGTATTTCTAATACATGACACAGTAGCTCAAATAATACACGAAAATCTATGTAAAAAATATTATCTCTCACACTCAATGAATTGGGTATGACCCATGTTGAGAAGAAAGTGGCAGAAAATAGCAAAGCAAAGATACTTTTGGCTTTCTCTAAACACAACAGATCATTGTTTATACTGGCACAACAGAGCAGATATTTGTTTTCAAAGACAATTAAGATCTACATCCCACATTGTCCATTAAGCCTGACAAATAATTTTTTTTGCTATAATCCTGTCATGTGTCAGGCCAGGCCACGCCTCTTTTCATTGTCTCGTTTGTCTTTTTTTCTTTTTTCCTTTTTCTTTTTTTTTTCTTTTTTTAAAAGAAGTGGTTAGGGTGAGGGTTAAGGTTCAAATCTTTGTGCATTGCCCGTAGCCGGAACAGGAAGATCCTTCTTTTTTTTTTTCTCGTGTTTTAACGTCAGGCCCTGAAACTATTTCTACTCTAGCATGATTCCCCTGAATCCCGTGTAAGATCCTTATGGGGTAAAATCAACTTAACATTAACATGAATAAAAAAAGAAACCAAACACTAAAAATAAATAAACCATGTGGAAAAACACCACTGCTTGTTGTTCAAATTATTCTCTTCAGTCATATTCGTAAGAATTTCAAAAAAATCTTTCAAGATGCCATTCAAATGTTTTGATATTTTAGGAACTTTCTTCAGAGACCAATGTAACAAAAAACAGTATTTACAATTTAACCTTTGAAATATTCACATGCACATATTTTCTGTAGATACTAAATGAGGGTTGAAGATTAACTAGAAATACATCTGTTTTTTTTCCCCATTTTTCCATAACGTCCTCTGTTTCGGATACAGCATTTATTGAAATTCCGAATTTTTACCTTGCTTGACCCCAGGAGACAGAGCTTATTGAAAAACCTTGTCTCTTTCTATTATGCTCAGACATTTGCGGATTTCAAGTAGCATTACGAGAGGTTGTTCATTACACATGTATTTTATCAGAAACCCACAAGGGTTGAAACGTGTAACGGCCCCCTGTGTGCTGGGGAACAAGCTTCATCTGAATAATTATTCAATTTGCTAATCCCCTTATTTTTGGAACAACAAGAGCAAGGGGTTTCCAAGTATGTTACTTAGCACATGAAACATTCAACCAATCATTTCGCACTTAATAGTCGGAAGCTGTGAACGTGCGTTACACGAACAAACAATTCATGTTGTCAGTGTGGACCAGTGGTTAGGGCGCTATGCCTTGAGATCGGGAGATCCCGGGTTCAAGACCTGCTCGGACCATTTAGTGGAATTTGATCCCGGTAGTTCCTGGTTCAACTTCCCGGGGCCTGCACTTGTAACTAGCCAACTGGCGTCCAAAAAGCATAAAGCTGGCCAGTTGGGATTCTGTAAACAGTTAAAGTTGGGTTGGGGTGTGGCGGGGTGGGCTTTCGTTGGCATGAAAGATCTTAAAAAAAAAAAATAAACAGTAAAAAAAAAATACAAAGTGTTTCATTGGCCCTGAAAAGCCCCCATGGGGAGTGGCATCAGTTAAGCATGTATTGTATTGTTTCAAAAACCCTTATGGGTTTCTTTTTCTGATTTAAGTAAGCACATTTGCGGAAAAGTGAACTCCAGGTGTTTTCGTTGAGTACTGGCCGCACCATATTGGTGGACCACGGACGGCAGCATTGTGTGAAATGCTTCGTAAATTGATAACTCCGAAACGATGTTACCACACAGACACCTGACAATGGGAGCAACGGTTTATCTATTTGTTCTTGAAATCATTTCAAGTTGTTGGCTTTCTTTGATTGAACAGTTTTGAATTTTGCTTTTTGTTGCATGACAATGAAAACAATCACAACATGCGCACACTGCCCCAGGGTTGGGGTAGGGGAGGGCTTGTTTGACAATACTGTTGCTTGTTTCGTTTGCAATTCTAACAATTTGAGAATTCTTATGTTTTTGCTTTCTTTTGATTGTCATTCTAGTTGAACAAAATAACATTTGTATATGTTTCAGCTTTTGTTTGCGCAATAGGCCAACGAACGTTATTTATTGAAGTCACGATAATAAATGTAATTTGATCCCTAAAAATTCACTGTAAAACTGGTCAATAAAATCTTATCAGTCCAATGAAAACACAAACAACATGCATTTGGGGAACATTATCCTTGTTGAGTTATCCACAGCACATGTACATTGCAGTGTGTATTTTATTTAAATTCAATGCACCTTTAAAAATACAGTTTTACTTTGCATCATATCAGAAAGAACCCTGATCCTCCTGTCCAGTTGCAGGCTTGGTCATAAATGTACATGCATCAAATACCTACATGTAGACATGGAAGAGTACAAGAGAAGAAAAAGGAGAAAGTGGAGAAGTAAACATGTACTGTACTAAGACTGTGGCAAGGGAGATTCAAAGATTGGTGGAACACCTCATTGATCTCAAAAGTGGTACCGTTTGTACAGTAGGAGTAATTTGGAGCTGTGGCAAAACCGTAACTTGGAGAAGGAGTTGAAAACGCTGGATATCAAGAAGAATGTACCGGTAGTAGCAGAGTACAATTTTAGCTGCCGCCACTGGGATCAGCAAGGGACCGAGGAGTATTGGATATCTCAGGGAGGAGGTTCAAATGGGATACCAATACAGAAACTGTCTGTCACAGAGCTGAGAAAATCAACAATGAAAGTATAGTAATTATAAATATAATAATAATACATAATAATAATAATAATAATATAATAGAATGGATGATGATTGATATTGATAACCATTGACATTGATTTTTGAGGGAGAGTAAAGCAGGGTACGACATTAAGACAGGGGTAGGTTACCGTAAATCAGTTGGTTCTTTATGTATGACCTTTAACCTTAATGGAAAACAGCGGAATTCCCTGATTCATACAGTATGTTGTATTTAGCTAGGATATTGGAATGGGAAGTTTTACAGTAAAAAAGTGGGGTTTTGGACTTTTTGGTCACTAAAACGGGGAAATTTAGAAGAAAGCAGGGGGGAAAACATTACCGATTAATATCAGCCGATTGCCGCAGATAGACAAAAATAAAAGTGTACATTAAAGACCCTCAGGGTTTTTTTTTGAAGCAGACAACATTAAACATACATAAATGAAAAGATAATAGCCAGAAAAGAGTACTTCCTATGGGTGAAAAGCACATTATAAACCTCAAAACTTAATGCAGGAAACCCAAACAAGATTTTGCCTTGAATTCCAAGATCAGTGTCTGTGATAAGGTATGGGGTTGGTATTATATTTTGGAAGAAGGATAAACTGGAAGAAATTTCCCAACGACAAGGAAGCTTTTAAGTAGTTATCAAACTTTAATCATACAAAGAACATTGAGAGACTATAGTAATTTGCTCACGGCAGAATTGGTGGAAAGGGTTTGATTAGTGGAGAGGACCTTGTTAACCCATTGACACCTGGGAGGGATGTACACTTGAGTAGATACCTCTGCTACGCCGAAAAAAAAAAAGACGATTTTAACCTCGTCAATGGGGGGGCATCCTAGGGCGTTTTAAGTGTGGAATGGGTTAACCCACTGACCCCCTGTGAGTGATAGATTTTTACTCTGTCTAACGCCAGACGATTTAGCTCGTCAATGTGGGGCATTCCTAGGGCGTTTTAAGTGTGAATGGGTTAACCCCACTGACCCCCTGGGAGTGACAGATTTTACTCTGTCTAACGCAAGAACCATTTTACTCGCCAACTGGATGCGTTCCAGGGCGTTTGAGGTGTCAGTGGGTTAAACACTTAAAAAGCTATGTCCCTCAAAAATCTGGAAATTGAAAGTCCTGTGGCGAAAATATGCGGCCTATAGTGGTGAAAATCTTCATCAGAGACGTGAGCAATCAGAACTTCCCGGGAAAAGGCAAGGAGAAAGAAGAGATAAAAGGGACCTATTACAGAAGTTACACCAGCAACTGCTCGATATGAAAGGTTTGATGGAAACACAGAGCTTATCAGAGATAAAAGATGAAGATGTTTCAGGACAGTGTGGGATGTGTGGTCCGCCAGAGATGAACCAGTTTCTAGCATGAGCATTACTGTATCCGACTAATCCGAGCGAGTGCAAGTTGCCCTACATGTAGCATGGCGAAGTGAGAAATTGCGCAGGAAATACACTGGAAGATGTGCCATCGATTCAGATATGTAAGTCTAAGAGATGCGGTATGATCATAGAGATTGAAAAGTTTGTGATTAATCTACAATTGGTAGGTAATCTACATATATAAGCGTGAATAAGTTACGGGGCAAACGCGAGGGGTGTCGGTTGGCTATGTAAACTGAAAAAAACTTGGAAATCCATCAAACAACTTTCGCTTACGTCATGTTTGGCACAACTTGTGTTTGCTTTCTGCGTTAGTTTAATTGTCGCAGCTCAAAGGACAAAAATCCATTCGGAAAATGCTGTGTCCTACAACAGCGAATTCCATAAGACCGTTGTCCCTTCGAGGACTTTAAAATCTCGTTCCCAGAGCCCGGGTGTGAAGTACGATGCATTGTGGGATTAACACTGCGAATTAAGACGATCCCCCTCAGGATCGACGCCAGTGTAACATATTCAATAGGCGCCGTGCAATTCATTTCTTTCCTCCGGCGAGTTTTAGTATTTCGTTGGGAAATAAAACCATGTTCCCTACTTTGTAACTAACTTTTTCTTACGAGAAGACCTACGTTACCTTGTGGGCATGCTGTATTCCGTGGATAAATACACAAGCAAGTCTATCCCATTATCCAAAGCTAGCGCTATAGCTAGTGAATTGGTACGCCCGTGTCATCTTTGGGGTGTTTCAGGTATTTAAACTGCGGCCACCACCTGTTGCCTTAGTCTCATGTTTGTGAAGACATAGGTTTCGTCTTTTTGTAACTGCCGCCGTGTCTTGATCCCATAGGTTTGATTTTATGTGGACTGTTGGGTCCAAGATGATACCTTCATGCTTCTTCACTGGTTAGTCACGTTATAAATACTATACTGTTAATTGCCGAGATTTTGAGCAATAGCCGTTTACAGTGAACTGCTAATTTGCACACATTAAACTTTCCCAAGAACTGATTGACGTTGGAGTATATGTAAGTGTATCTGGTATCTCTTGGGCTTAAGGTTATCTGATGCAGTTGTTACAATCAACCTATTTGTGTTTGTGAAACAATAATAATATTATCTGTTGTACCATAATACGTGTTGCTGGTACGATAGGCAGTGAGTTTAACTGGGCTTTTCTTTTTTTCTAAGGTGTCAAAATATGCCCTTCTCACTCAGCACAAAAACAGACAGCTCTTTGGCTCCCATTGAAACTGTTCATAAGGTTGCCGTTGAAGTACGTTTAATGTTAACTGGATGGTGTACTCGGTGACTGACATTTGCAGACTGCAGACGAACCCTAACAGCACAAGGATTGCAAGCCTAACCGTTTTAAAATCAGGTTCTTAGACTTAAATAATGTTTCTCAAGCACTATTTTTGAAATGGGTGCTTAGTCTGCAGTCGTCAGTCTGCAAGGTCAGACACCAACAGTATTTAAGTTTATGCACCACCCATTCAAATAGCGCTGATACCATTTATTTAAGTCTAAGAACCCGATTTAAAACGGTTAGCTTTCAATGATTGCGATTTGGGGTTAGTCTGCAAATGTCCAGACATCGATGTGTACTTTGAATATAGCATGCAATCTCCTTTCGATCTTTGACATCTTTAGAACGCTACAGTAAAATACAAAAGAGATCATACTGTAAGATACTGACTTAACCCTTCCACTCCACTCCTGTGGCTTCCCCATTGACGAGTAAATTCGTCTGGCAAGTAGACAGAGTAAAATCTAGAAGTCTCATTGGCCCTTACAGGAGTGGAAAGGGTTAAATTTAATTAATTAATTAAAGTGCATATGAACACAAAAATTTTAATTAGCTTGTTCGAAGACCTTTCAAAATGGTGAAGAACAGCGTTTATTTTATTGTCAGTGATAGCACTCTTGGTTAGCCGAGCTATTCAAGATTTTGACTTATTGCAAATTAAATGACTTGTAACGTCACATAGTGGACACAAAATTATGTAAAATCACGAAACATGGAATATCGTTTTTGCAAATACTAAGTCTGCAGGGTTGAAATTTTACAGGGTTGATGTGCTACCAAAACTACAAACATTGTAATTTTGACTATGACGTCACCATAGCAACATACTCGTTACCTAGACCTCTTACCTTTCCGGTATCGAAAATGCCTTCTTTGTTGCTTTTAGAGTCTAAAGACTTCCTTGTGCTTGTGCTGTGTATGACCATATTCGGTGCACATTGACTGAATGAACATCAAGAGCAAATAACCCTTATTGGGGAGGGAAACTCGGATTTTAACCCCTTTGTGATGGAGGTGGGCCTAAAGCCCATTGCATTGCTATGGAAATGTCACAGTGCGCCATATCAATTGGAACTTTGTAATGAAGTATAAGAACTGCAAAAAGTTTCAGTTCTATGCAGAAAAAGTCTTTAGATATCTTACATCATCTTGTGTCCACTATAGTAACTCCACAAGTCGTCTAATTTGCATAAATCAAAATCTTGAATAATTCGGCAACCAAGATAGCTATCACAATGAAATAAACGCCATTCTTCATCATTTTTAAAAAAAGCTCTTTCGAACAAGCAAATATAAAATTTTGTGTCCATATTCACTTTTAAGATCTAAACATTGAGAAAACAGAGTAAATGCAGTCGCTCACAGTACATGTACATGTACATGTACGATTGCTTTATGTCAATGTACACATGTAGCTGGTTATGTCAAGTTTTGGAGCAATACATATGATATGAAATAATAGAGATGTTATGTCTAACAAATGATATCAATTATTTTGAGCAGCATATTTTCCGAACGGAAGATGGTTGCTACGGGGAACCAGATCTAATTCACATCCCAGCAGGACAAGATGATGAACACATATACCTGCAGGTATCCTAGTCTGTTGTTTTGCAAATGTTCATCAACGCAAGTAAATTAATTTTGTTGGGTATACTCCGTGGCTACTCACAAAGTGATAGCTAAAAAGTTGTCCTTGTCTCAGTTTGGTTGGTGTCCCTTATTTGCTCGCTCCATTACTTTGCACAGTTAGCCCCAGTTTGTTTAAAAGCCGGATAACTTTATCTGGTGGATAAGTCATTATCCGTCAGTTTTCATATCTGCAAAGATGATAGTATTTGCCCTCATCATGTACATGTACATGTTGCTGTGAATATCCACATTCCAAGCACATCTAGGCAAAAAGTGTGAAGGAAATTTTGGCCAGTGTTTAAACGTGAAGTATATTTTATTATACGGTGGATAGTGACTTACCCCCTGGATAAACTTATCCCGTCTTTGAATAACTGTGGCCTGATGTTCGCCAAAAATCTGATGAAATTAAAACGCATTACAAAGAACCTCTGCAGAGATATAGGGTGTTCAGATTGTCTTCCAGATTTGTGCAAAAAAATTGAGATCCCTCTCCCCAGTCCATTGAAACTAACCAATCAAAAATAATAAGATGTTTTGGCAGTGATTTCCATTCACTGTTTCTGAAACTCCTTCAACCTTCACATTCACCTTCATTCTAGGATTTTTATTAACATTAAAGAAAAGATTTTTCAAGTGTTAGATTAAACACTTTCTTTCGAGTGTTTGAAATTTGCTTCTCAAAGGAATCAGTATTTTAAGAGATATTTGTGATCAAAGTTGGCAAACTTTGATACTAATTAATACCACATATCCAAACTTTTCTTCACACGGGTGGAGGTTTCTTTTGTTTTTTGCTAATGAATTATTACTGTCTTGAGAAGTACATGGTGTTCTTAATAAGTTGGAAACTTTCCTCCGAGGGCACACAGAATTTTTAAGTTAATGTAACATTAAAAAGTAAACATTTTTGTTGTTTTAGTTCCGCTGTGTTCTTGTGCTTTGCAGGGAATTGAAGTTGGTACGAGATATACATACAGAATTGGTGTTCAGAATAATGTTTGTTTTTCTTGATGTACATTGTAGATTCCCTTGGACCCATTCAAGGAATAAACCCTAACATTTAATTGTCCGGGTGTAACTTTTGTGACCATAAGCTTCTTACGAATCACAAACCGTAATGCTCTTGAATACATCAATGACCAGTACTAAAAAAAAAGAAAAGGGGGAATCAACCGCATTTCTCATTATTTTCATTTCTGTACAGATGATTCTTTCCCTGGTGGGAAGGTAACAGTGGCGGGGAAATGGCAATTTAAGTCCAGTCATTATACATTCATGATCTATCACAATCCTTTGACTACAGCCATAACATTTTTAACTGCACGTCACAGTGATTGTGGATAGCTTTCCTGTAATAAACATTCACCCAATAGGTTTTGACATAATCATTAAACTTATTGTGAATTCAACATTCTGATGACCAGAATGTTGCAGTTGGGCAAGCAAAAAGTCATTATATTTTATGTTGCTATGGAGTGTACTACATTACGAAATATTTTGTTTTACGGAATTTGGAAAGAGTTTGAAGACTAACCTTTCTCTGCAAAAATATTGGTTGTTTTTATCAGCCTTCTCAAAATCGGCGCAGTCGACGGCTCAATGCGCCACCACTCCTCAGAAAGCTTGACCGTCCTCCTTCTAGTCATAAAATGTCAGATACAGTACTTTGTTAGCTCGAAGCCGTGAAGTCACTGGAGATAGTCCTAAAAGCTTGAAAAAAGTTTTTTTGACGTACAAATTCGTGTCCCCAATATTTTTTTGCCTCTCGCACATTAAATGTTTCTGTGAATTGGCATTCCCATTATTTCTTATCAGAACTCCAAGCAAGTGTCAAATCCATATGTGAACGTTCGTCACTATTTACATCCACCCTATTGCACTAAATTGCATCTGTGAATGTCTCAATTTGAAAAAATCCGTAGGGGAAGCATGCCCCGAGACCCTCCTAGAAGCTTGCATCCTTGGGCACCTCGCTTGGGTGCCTTTAGCACCAAACCTTCTCCACCTTCCTTATTACCTGCTCCCGAAAATATTTTGAGAAGGCGGTGTTATCTTGAATTTTAAGCGGGTCGTTTTGAAAGACAGCAAATAAGATAGATAATTGTTATATGTTTATCCCCCATGTACATGT
>NW_027179526.1:15000-18351 GCF_036669935.1 Montipora foliosa | reverse complement strand
CATGAGACTGAATGTCCATTGAGGTTAATGGCTTTTTTAACCTTTTGAAGGAAATCTACTGTTTCAAGTTCCAACATTCAATTAATTTTAGTAAAGATAAACGCGAAATTTCAAAATGGCAGCCATTTTGATACCGGAAGTTATAAAGGTGACAAAACTTAATCACTTAGAAATCGCTCCAAATCGCAAAATATGGTTTATTGTAACAAATTACACATATAACAGGATGTATTAACTTGATTGTCTTAACATTTCATCCAATGATCTCTTCCTTATAACCTAAAGCAGTCAGTCAACCTGTTCAACTTAGCTATCAAGACGCATTTCGCGGCTGGGTATTGCTTAGCTCGGGATGATTTACACAATCAACCAGTCTCTTCATGAAAACTTGTTTGGCCTTATGTTACATGAACTTAGTATGATTTACACAATGAATCATTTGATTCAAACTTATTCCACCTAGCTAATTTATTACAGATGAGCTTAATAAAACACAATCATTCATTTTGTTCTTGGAAAAGTGTTCGACATTCCTACAAGTAAAATAGTTATGATCATCTACAATCATTCTGTTTGTAAAAGCGTAGTCGAATAACTCTCATCATTGTCCAATAGACACAGGGGCACCCAACGTCAATTTTAGGAAAATATCTGTTCGGAAGACGATTCGAGATCTAGAATTTTCGGATCATTTGTTGTCAAATTTCTTGCCTGCCTGCCTGCCTGTCCTAGGATTTTCGAACATCTAAAAAATGGTATAAATACCCATTTTAAACGGATTTTTACCCACAAAAGGTCACCTACAATTTTCGGGAGCCTTTTTTCGGGCTGAAATTTTCGAAAAGGTAAGTTTTGATCCCTATAATTTTCGATCACTAGACTTTCAGCTAGGAAATCCGAACAGATGAAAAATTTTTAGGGGATAAAAATATGCCTATATCTACCGTTTAAATACTAAAATATGTTTAACAAATGAGTAAAGATTTGGTAAAACATTTGACAATAAAAATCTGCGATAAAATATTATAAAACAACATGGCACGACGTTTCGACGTTTCCAGAACGTCATTATCAAGTAAAAATGAAGTAATGAAATAGAGTATATATATAAAGTGAAGATATGAATAAATTAAAAGGGATTAAAAGTTAAACAAAGAGTTTGGCCCTAATGGAGTCGCTCTGGGTATTTAAATTGGGTCTTATTGTTCTTATGTATAACATTTCATAAACGAGACAATCCCATTTCGTGCTACATTTTTTAAGCATTCTGAACTGGCTCTCATTGAGTAAGTCAACGTTCCCATGGGCATCTCTCAGATGGCGACCAATGGCAGAATATCGATGATCAGCAATGCGTTGAAACAGATGGCGCGTCGTATATCCGACGTAATTTGGGCCAAACTCTTTGTTTAACTTTTAATGCCTTTTAATTTATTCATATCTTCACTTTATATATATACTCTATTTCATTACTTCATTTTTACTTGATAATGACGTTCTGGAAACGTCGAAACGTCGTGCCATGTTGTTTTATAATATTTTATCGCAGATTTTTATTGTCAAATGTTTAACAAAGCTATGTTTAAGTGGTTTAGAACCATGGTCCCGTTGGGTGCCTCTGTAGACAGTGTTGACCCTTGGTATCGGTTGTTACATTCGTCACTGCAACCGCAAAGGGGAGTCACTTCAACGCAGCTCCAGTACAAGAACAATTTCCTCCTGACAGCCATGCTTGCGTCCACATTGGAGTAGTTCTCTGCATTATTTGGTTACGTCTGGTGGTGTGGCCCAGAAAGGCTGCCATTCTCCCAGCTTGATATTCCAGCCCCAATCACCTGGTGAAGGTAGATCTGGACTTGTTGTGAGTGCTTGGCCCCGACAGTGACCAGTTTGATAAGTGGCTCTTTTGGCATGTTGTAAGAGGGCCGCTCTTGTTGGTACGATTGCATAATACGCTCTGCCTTTTTGTGCGAAACGTTGCTTTCTGTCTTCATCAACAGTCGTCTTGGTGCTTGTTCTGTTGTACAAGAGTATGACAAAACGTTCCAGGTGTGCAATGCATGCTTCATTGATTGGAAGAGTAGCCAACTGCAAGGAAGCACATGTTACAGCCGGGGAACTTCTCCAACCTGTGAAAGCAGTCTTGTTGCCTCTTTCAGCGAAGCAAGACACAGTATCGCATCCTGCAATGCATGGAATACTGCAAGAATCTTGGACATCTCTGATCCCAAGCAGTTTGAAATCTCGTGTGCAGCAATGTAACGCAAATAAGAGCCAGTACCCATTGCAACCCAGACCTCCACATGTTTTATTTCTTGCTCCTTTAGCATTGTAGCAAGTGCTTTCGCTAGGGACTAGGACATCGTTGTCAACAGTATAAGTAGGGCAATCTTTCAGTGATCTTCCTGGACTGCATCTGTGGCATGTAAAATCATCCTAGCGCCTGCTTGTTCGTGCGTACATGGAGCCAAATTCGCGGTGTCGTTACCAGCAAGAGTGCATAGGATTTTCTGGTCATTAGTTGTGATGACTTGTTTTTCTCCGATCAAGGACACCACACTGAGCCAGAAACTGGAAAAGTTCTCGCTTGTTTTCTTTATTCCTTAGGAATTGCTGCCACTTTCGTGATATTTGGTTAGCTGCTTGCATGCACCTCCTGGCACCCTGCGGCTGTTTGCAATATATTAATCCCATACTACATCAAAGTGTAAAGTAGAAAAGACGGTGTTGAATATTCTGCAAATGTTTTCACTGTTCTTGGCTTGATCGTGTTTACTACAACTGATCTATGGATGATGATGGTATCAACTGCCTCGGGAATCTTTCCTTTGGGAGTTGTGAAAGATTGGAAACATTCAGCTTATTCCGACTTTTTTAGAGGAAGGCGTAACTTGCCATCTTGAGATAGCGAAGGTGGACAACTTTAGTTTTCGTGCTGGAAAGACTCATACAGGTTTCCCTCTCTGGTTTGAAGATGTATAATCTCTAAAAAAAGCGAGCAATCGTTTCTTGCAGATGACTAATGTTGTTTGCTCTTTGATGTCACCTTTGACGTAGTATTATTAAACACAGGAAGATTGTTCGTTCGCCCACAATTCAAAGCTTCAAATCTGCCATTAGAAGTCTGGACTGCTGTTCCTTTTGTAATTAGGATTGTAATGGTAATTATAAATTATATATTTTAGTTCTTTTATCATTAGGATTTTAGAAATAACTGTTTGTTGTTTTTGTTCCTCTTTATTGAATCAAACAATGACTTGCTTCGCAGTACCAAGCGTTTAGCTATAAACGACTGAGTCATACTGTGCCATCCCAACCTCTTCTATCTTGCACAGTCTCGCCAGTGCATCC
>NW_027179525.1:0-10932 GCF_036669935.1 Montipora foliosa | reverse complement strand
ACACCCCTGTTATAGTTTCGGCCCTCCAAACTGCAGACACGGAGCCCTCAGCCACTACCCCAGTTTCAACGAATAAGTCCTTTATACCAGCATGCTGGAACCTTTTACCGATGATAGAGATTAATGTACCAAGGGTATGAAAAGTTCCAAGACGTAGAACTATGGGCTTGAACTTCTCATACTCCTTGCACTTCACCTCAAACGCCTTGGCATAGATGGCCTGATCGAAACACATATGATGCTTTTGAGATGGAGCGAGCGCATGATAGTGAGAGATCGGTTGAGGGCTTCGTTGACAGTGGAAACATCAGTGGCTGGTGCATTAATTTAATGGTCGGCAAATAGCCTACATTATTGGGAATGATGGCGTCTTTGTCGTGAACCGTGATGTTAAACCCAGTCCAGCTGCTGACCTTTTTCTTGATGGGCTGCATAATGTAGACGAGCAAGGATGAACAGCAGATTCTTCTTTGCAAATTCTTTAAGAATTGTTTCGCCGTCAACATCCCTCACTTTTCTTGGCGGGGGCCCAACTCGCTTACCAACATTGTAGATTGGGAGACGCTCTTCTGGAGCAGAGAAGGATCTTTTCTTTGTCTGTTCCACCTTGGGGACCACTATTTTCTGATCAGGGCCGTAAGTAACATGCTGAATGGCTATACCATTAACACGATGCGATGTCCCACCTCCGGACAGGGTTCCTTCGAGCCTATCAATGTTGTCAAAGGCGAGGACAGTATTTGTACCTGGGTATATGTTACTTGGGAGCGGGACGCCATCTTCAGGTGTCATGGCAAGCTTTTGTAGGCCACAGGGCTGTATCAACCTCTTCGAGTTGAGAATATGAATAATACCGTGCCCAAGACGGTTTAGAATCTGTATAAGCTCAACATTACCTGAAATAGATAGAAAGTTTAACCGTGAATAAATTGCTTGTCACTTGTAAAAACAATTATAATAATGTTTATAATAATGAAATACCTGTTAGCGATTTGACTGCCGAGGGTAACAGAATGTGTTTTGCAGGCTTGTATCGACCACGAGTTATACCAAACATAAGGTCTTGGCCAACAGAACTGTAAAAGCCAGGTCATGCGTTTCACCGAGCTCTTGAACATCACCACCCAGACGTACTGAAGAAAGGTTGTCACTATAGTTGGAGCGCCACTGTTATCCCGGGTGATATTGGAGGGATCTGGAGGCCACTCTTGTTTAGCGCAGTGTTGCTTTACAGACTGCCTAATCTCACTAGCTACGTCTTTTAAACTTTCGCCAATGTGTGAACGAGAGGCCCTGAAAACGTTTACTTCCTTTTGTAGGCGATGATTTAATAAGACTAGCTGATCCCGTGTGAAGCTATCTGGGTAGACGATAACTTTGTTTAGATTCATTTTGAGTCAAGTGTAAAGAATTTCCAATTCAACACTAAGTTTTCTTCTTAAGTGAGTTATTGTTGACGGTTTGATTTCTGTTACCCCAGATTCCAACATCCACCCTCTAAGCATATCACTTAATTGTACAAGCTCCATTATATTATTGCTCTGAAATAATCATTCCTTATATAATCGCACAATCTAGAAAATGCGTTGAGCTCGGCTTCAGTATAACTATCAGGAAGTTCTTCAGTATCTGTTGTATTCACAGATTTGCTCGTTGCCCTCGTATAATTCTTGTAGCAGGAATGGTGCCAGTGAGCTTCGGCTGCAACCAGCTCTCGGCTTGCCAGGGCCAGGATTCTCTTGTCATGTTTTATTTCTGCAGCTTTTCTCACTGTGTCATCGACTCTGAGTTGTCTGGCTTGTGTTAAGCCTTCCCTTGATTTTGAACCTTTAAAAACTTCTCTTTCTTTTCACAGAAGATGCACTGTTTCTCGTACACCCGGGAGCTGGAAGTACTTGGCTTTCCTTAAATAAAGTAATGTTTTTAAAATTTTTTAACAATTTTACTTTTCATATGCATAATAGAACAAAAACAAGATATTAATATAGATAACTATAACTATAACTAAATTCTGCAATACTGATACTTTTCTTTCCATACACAACTAGCTACTTTATGATTATCTTATTTAGCCGAACAAGCATCTTACCTTGTCTTATAGATGATCTCTTCTCTAGATGACTCGTCTCGACCTCCACCTCCTTCTCTTTTTCATCATTCTTACTCTTTTTAATTCGATCTAAGTCATGTTTGTGTGTAAACGTGCTTCGACATTTGCGATGGTAAAATACGCCATTCGGGATTTGGTCATCGGCAACCTGTACACTAAGAATGCCTTCGTGATCTCTGATTTCACCAGCTTTTTGCAACGTTTTCCATGAGTCAAGAGAATTTGGACTGATTAACGTTGTGATGTCATCAGTACAACGTATTACACAATAAGGCTCAGTTCTTTGTCTTTTACGAAGTATGCTTGAATCCATCTTTTCCTCGTTCACATCTTTGAGGACTGTATTTACCACAAAAACAAGATGGCTTCCTTGTACATTTGTGCCCAGTCTTTTTCAAGAGTAACGCCATAGGGTCACCATACCGGTGAAAAATCGCTTCATGATAAATCGTGCATCTGAAATAACACTTCTTACATTATCTTTTACTACTTTTCATATGCTATAAAATGTAGTTTTGAATCACAAAACAGAAAGACGCAAACAACACAAAAACACAAATAAGGAAAATAGAAAAAATTTAAGGGTATTTTTTTAACCGCGACCAAAAGTGACGTCACTGTCACATGACTATTTATCCTTAAAGGTGACAAAAGACTTAACAGACATTATATCTTATCTATGCCTGCTTTATTTTATGCAGAATCTAGAGAATTACTTGCTAAAAACCGCATTTTAGTATATTATCAATTTATGGCGATTATGCAAAATTCAAGGGCACGTGACTCCCTTAAGCTACTCTTGCACATTTCCATCATCACACTGTGGTTGGACTTATCACAAAACAGATCGACGCTAACACACAAAGGAAATAGACAAAATTAAGGGTTTTTTTTACCGCGACCAGAAGTTACGTCACTGTCACGTGATTATTTATCCTAAGGTGACAAAACACTTAACAGACATGATCTCTTATCAATGCCTGCTTTATTTTATGCAGAATCTAGAGAATTACTAAAAACCACATTTTAGTATATTATCAATTTATGCTGCTTATGCTTATACATCCACACTGTGGTTGGACTTATACATCCACACTGTGGTTGGACTTATACATCCACACTGTGGTTGGACTTATACATCCACACTGTGGTTGGACTTATACATCCACACTGTGGTTGGACTTATACATCCACACTGTGGTTGGACTTATACATCCACACTGTGGTTGGACTTATACATCCACACTGTGGTTGGACTTATACATCCACACTGTGGTTGGACTTATACATCCACACTGTGGTTGGACTTATACATCCACACTGTGGTTGGACTTATACATCCACACTGTGGTTGGACTTATACATCCACACTGTGGTTGGACTTATACATCCACACTGTGGTTGGACTTATACATCCACACTGTGGTTGGACTTATACATCCACACTGTGGTTGGACTTATACATCCACACTGTGGTTGGACTTATACATCCACACTGTGGTTGGACTTATACATCCACACTGTGGTTGGACTTATACATCCACACTGTGGTTGGACTTATACATCCACACTGTGGTTGGACTTATACATCCACACTGTGGTTGGACTTATACATCCACACTGTGGTTGGACTTATACATCCACACTGTGGTTGGACTTATACATCCACACTGTGGTTGGACTTATACATCCACACTGTGGTTGGACTTATACATCCACACTGTGGTTGGACTTATACATCCACACTGTGGTTGGACTTATACATCCACACTGTGGTTGGACTTATACATCCACACTGTGGTTGGACTTATACATCCACACTGTGGTTGGACTTATACATCCACACTGTGGTTGGACTTATACATCCACACTGTGGTTGGACTTATACATCCACACTGTGGTTGGACTTATACATCCACACTGTGGTTGGACTTATACATCCACACTGTGGTTGGACTTATACATCCACACTGTGGTTGGACTTATACATCCACACTGTGGTTGGACTTATACATCCACACTGTGGTTGGACTTATACATCCACACTGTGGTTGGACTTATACATCCACACTGTGGTTGGACTTATACATCCACACTGTGGTTGGACTTATACATCCACACTGTGGTTGGACTTATACATCCACACTGTGGTTGGACTTATACATCCACACTGTGGTTGGACTTATACATCCACACTGTGGTTGGACTTATACATCCACACTGTGGTTGGACTTATACATCCACACTGTGGTTGGACTTATACATCCACACTGTGGTTGGACTTATACATCCACACTGTGGTTGGACTTATACATCCACACTGTGGTTGGACTTATACATCCACACTGTGGTTGGACTTATACATCCACACTGTGGTTGGACTTATACATCCACACTGTGGTTGGACTTATACATCCACACTGTGGTTGGACTTATACATCCACACTGTGGTTGGACTTATACATCCACACTGTGGTTGGACTTATACATCCACACTGTGGTTGGACTTATACATCCACACTGTGGTTGGACTTATACATCCACACTGTGGTTGGACTTATACATCCACACTGTGGTTGGACTTATACATCCACACTGTGGTTGGACTTATACATCCACACTGTGGTTGGACTTATACATCCACACTGTGGTTGGACTTATACATCCACACTGGTGTTGGACTTATACATCCACACTGTGGTTGGACTTATACATCCACACTGTGGTTGGACTTATACATCCACACTGTGGTTGGACTTATACATCCACACTGTGGTTGGACTTATACATCCACACTGTGGTTGGACTTATACATCCACACTGTGGTTGGACTTATACATCCACACTGTGGTTGGACTTATACATCCACACTGTGGTTGGACTTATACATCCACACTGTGGTTGGACTTATACATCCACACTGTGGTTGGACTTATACATCCACACTGTGGTTGGACTTATACATCCACACTGTGGTTGGACTTATACATCCACACTGTGGTTGGACTTATACATCCACACTGTGGTGGACTTATACATCCACACTGTGGTTGGACTTATACATCCACACTGTGGTTGGACTTATACATCCACACTGTGGTTGGACTTATACATCCACACTGTGGTTGGACTTATACATCCACACTGTGGTTGGACTTATACATCCACACTGTGGTTGGACTTATACATCCACACTGTGGTTGGACTTATACATCCACACTGTGGTTGGACTTATACATCCACACTGTGGTTGGACTTATACATCCACACTGTGGTTGGACTTATACATCCACACTGTGGTTGGACTTATACATCCACACTGTGGTTGGACTTATACATCCACACTGTGGTTGGACTTATACATCCACACTGTGGTTGGACTTATACATCCACACTGTGGTTGGACTTATACATCCACACTGTGGTTGGACTTATACATCCACACTGTGGTTGGACTTATACATCCACACTGTGGTTGGACTTATACATCCACACTGTGGTTGGACTTATACATCCACACTGTGGTTGGACTTATACATCCACACTGTGGTTGGACTTATACATCCACACTGTGGTTGGACTTATACATCCACACTGTGGTTGGACTTATACATCCACACTGTGGTTGGACTTATACATCCACACTGTGGTTGGACTTATACATCCACACTGTGGTTGGACTTATACATCCACACTGTGGTTGGACTTATACATCCACACTGTGGTTGGACTTATACATCCACACTGTGGTTGGACTTATACATCCACACTGTGGTTGGACTTATACATCCACACTGTGGTTGGACTTATACATCCACTGTGGTTGGACTTATACATCCACACTGTGGTTGGACTTATACATCCACACTGTGGTTGGACTTATACATCCACACTGTGGTTGGACTTATACATCCACACTGTGGTTGGACTTATACATCCACACTGTGGTTGGACTTATACATCCACACTGTGGTTGGACTTATACATCCACACTGTGGTTGGACTTATACATCCACACTGTGGTTGGACTTATACCACCACACTGTGGTTGGACTTATACATCCACACTGTGGTTGGACTTATACATCCACACTGTGGTTGGACTTATACATCCACACTGTGGTTGGACTTATACATCCACACTGTGGTTGGACTTATACATCCACACTGTGGTTGGACTTATACATCCACACTGTGGTTGGACTTATACATCCATCCACACTGTGGTTGGACTTATACATCCACACTGTGGTTGGACTTATACATCCACACTGTGGTTGGACTTATACATCCACACTGTGGTTGGACTTATACATCCACACTGTGGTTGGACTTATACATCCACACTGTGGTTGGACTTATACATCCACACTGTGGTTGGACTTATACATCCACACTGTGGTTGGACTTATACATCCACACTGTGGTTGGACTTATACATCCACACTGTGGTTGGACTTATACATCCACACTGTGGTTGGACTTATACATCCACACTGTGGTTGGACTTATACATCCACACTGTGGTTGGACTTATACATCCACACTGTGGTTGGACTTATACATCCACACTGTGGTTGGACTTATACATCCACACTGTGGTTGGACTTATACATCCACACTGTGGTTGGACTTATACATCCACACTGTGGTTGGACTTATACATCCACACTGTGGTTGGACTTATACATCCACACTGTGGTTGGACTTATACATCCACACTGTGGTTGGACTTATACATCCACACTGTGGTTGGACTTATACATCCACACTGTGGTTGGACTTATACATCCACACTGTGGTTGGACTTATACATCCACACTGTGGTTGGACTTATACATCCACACTGTGGTTGGACTTATACATCCACACTGTGGTTGGACTTATACATCCACACTGTGGTTGGACTTATACATCCACACTGTGGTTGGACTTATACATCCACACTGTGGTTGGACTTATACATCCACACTGTGGTTGGACTTATACATCCACACTGTGGTTGGACTTATACATCCACACTGTGGTTGGACTTATACATCCACACTGTGGTTGGACTTATACATCCACACTGTGGTTGGACTTATACATCCACACTGTGGTTGGACTTATACATCCACACTGTGGTTGGACTTATACATCCACACTGTGGTTGGACTTATACATCCACACTGTGGTTGGACTTATACATCCACACTGTGGTTGGACTTATACATCCACACTGTGGTTGGACTTATACATCCACACTGTGGTTGGACTTATACATCCACACTGTGGTTGGACTTATACATCCACACTGTGGTTGGACTTATACATCCACACTGTGGTTGGACTTATACATCCACACTGTGGTTGGACTTATACATCCACACTGTGGTTGGACTTATACATCCACACTGTGGTTGGACTTATACATCCACACTGTGGTTGGACTTATACATCCACACTGTGGTTGGACTTATACATCCACACTGTGGTTGGACTTATACATCCACACTGTGGTTGGACTTATACATCCACACTGTGGTTGGACTTATACATCCACACTGTGGTTGGACTTATACATCCACACTGTGGTTGGACTTATACATCCACACTGTGGTTGGACTTATACATCCACACTGTGGTTGGACTTATACATCCACACTGTGGTTGGACTTATACATCCACACTGTGGTTGGACTTATACATCCACACTGTGGTTGGACTTATACACCCACACTGTGGTTGGACTTATACATCCACACTGTGGTTGGACTTATACATCCACACTGTGGTTGGACTTATACATCCACACTGTGGTTGGACTTATACATCCACACTGTGGTTGGACTTATACATCCACACTGTGGTTGGACTTATACATCCACACTGTGGTTGGACTTATACATCCACACTGTGGTTGGACTTATACATCCACACTGTGGTTGGACTTATACATCCACACTGTGGTTGGACTTATACATCCACACTGTGGTTGGACTTATACATCCACACTGTGGTTGGACTTATACATCCACACTGTGGTTGGACTTATACATCCACACTGTGGTTGGACTTATACATCCACACTGTGGTTGGACTTATACATCCACACACTGTGGTTGGACTTATACATCCACACTGTGGTTGGACTTATACATCCACACTGTGGTTGGACTTATACATCCACACTGTGGTTGGACTTACATCCACACTGTGGTTGGACTTATACATCCACACTGTGGTTGGACTTATACATCCACACTGTGGTTGGACTTATACATCCACACTGTGGTTGGACTTATACATCCACACTGTGGTTGGACTTATACATCCACACTGTGGTTGGACTTATACATCCACACTGTGGTTGGACTTATACATCCACACTGTGGTTGGACTTATACATCCACCCTGTGGTTGGACTTATACATCCACACTGTGGTTGGACTTATACATCCACACTGTGGTTGGACTTATACATCCACACTGTGGTTGGACTTATACATCCACACTGTGGTTGGACTTATACATCCACACTGTGGTTGGACTTATACATCCACACTGTGGTTGGACTTATACATCCACACTGTGGTTGGACTTATACATCCACACTGTGGTTGGACTTATACATCCACACTGTGGTTGGACTTATACATCCACACTGTGGTTGGACTTATACATCCACACTGTGGTTGGACTTATACATCCACACTGTGGTTGGACTTATACATCCACACTGTGGTTGGACTTATACATCCACACTGTGGTTGGACTTATACATCCACACTGTGGTTGGACTTATACATCCACACTGTGGTTGGACTTATACATCCACACTGTGGTTGGACTTATACATCCACACTGTGGTTGGACTTATACATCCACACTGTGGTTGGACTTATACATCCACACTGTGGTTGGACTTATACATCCAACCTGTGGTTGGACTTATACATCCACACTGTGGTTGGACTTATACATCCACACTGTGGTTGGACTTATACATCCACACTGTGGTTGGACTTATACATCCACACTGTGGTTGGACTTATACATCCACACTGTGGTTGGACTTATACATCCACACTGTGGTTGGACTTATACATCCACACTGTGGTTGGACTTATACATCCACACTGTGGTTGGACTTATACATCCACACTGTGGTGGACTTATACATCCACACTGTGGTTGGACTTATACATCCACACTGTGGTTGGACTTATACATCCACACTGTGGTTGGACTTATACATCCACACTGTGGTTGGACTTATACATCCACACTGTGGTTGGACTTATACATCCACACTGTGGTTGGACTTATACATCCACACTGTGGTTGGACTTATACATCCACACTGTGGTTGGACTTATACATCCACACTGTGGTTGGACTTATACATCCACACTGTGGTTGGACTTATACATCCACACTGTGGTTGGACTTATACATCCACACTGTGGTTGGACTTATACATCCACACTGTGGTTGGACTTATACATCCACACTGTGGTTGGACTTATACATCCACACTGTGGTTGGACTTATACATCCACACTGTGGTTGGACTTATACATCCACACTGTGGTTGGACTTATACATCCACACTGTGGTTGGACTTATACATCCACACTGTGGTTGGACTTATACATCCACACTGTGGTTGGACTTATACATCCACACTGTGGTTGGACTTATACATCCACACTGTGGTTGGACTTATACATCCACACTGTGGTTGGACTTATACATCCACACTGTGGTTGGACTTATACATCCACACTGTGGTTGGACTTATACATCCACACTGTGGTTGGACTTATACATCCACACTGTGGTTGGACTTATACATCCACACTGTGGTTGGACTTATACATCCACACTGTGGTTGGACTTATACATCCACACTGTGGTTGGACTTATACATCCACACTGTGGTTGGACTTATACATCCACACTGTGGTTGGACTTATACATCCACACTGTGGTTGGACTTATACATCCACACTGTGGTTGGACTTATACATCCACACTGTGGTTGGACTTATACATCCACACTGTGGTTGGACTTATACATCCACACTGTGGTTGGACTTATACATCCACACTGTGGTTGGACTTATACATCCACACTGTGGTTGGACTTATACATCCACACTGTGGTTGGACTTATACATCCACACTGGGGTTGGACTTATACATCCACACTGTGGTTGGACTTATACATCCACACTGTGGTTGGACTTATACATCCACACTGTGGTTGGACTTATACATCCACACTGTGGTTGGACTTATACATCCACACTGTGGTTGGACTTATACATCCACACTGTGGTTGGACTTATACATCCACACTGTGGTTGGACTTATACATCCACACTGTGGTTGGACTTATACATCCACACTGTGGTTGGACTTATACATCCACACTGTGGTTGGACTTATACATCCACACTGTGGTTGGACTTATACATCCACACTGTGGTTGGACTTATACATCCACACTGTGGTTGGACTTATACATCCACACTGTGGTTGACTTATACATCCACACTGTGGTTGGACTTATACATCCACACTGTGGTTGGACTTATACATCCACACTGTGGTTGGACTTATACATCCACACTGTGGTTGGACTTATACATCCACACTGTGGTTGGACTTATACATCCACACTGTGGTTGGACTTATACATCCACACTGTGGTTGGACTTATACATCCACACTGTGGTTGGACTTATACATCCACACTGTGGTTGGACTTATACATCCACACTGTGGTTGGACTTATACATCCACACTGTGGTTGGACTTATACATCCACACTG
>NW_027179524.1:0-18039 GCF_036669935.1 Montipora foliosa | reverse complement strand
TTCCCCTCTCCCTCAAAAACCAATCATTCGAACTGAATTTGCTTTCCTTGTTAATTTTAGTTTATAGTGTCCCCAATTAGTGCTCCATCGCTAGAAGTACAGACACTTAAATACTTCCCTTTTCCTTTAAGAAAGGCCAAGACGTTACTATTCAAGTACACTCTCCCGTTCACAGCCTTAACACCCTTCCCACACGCTTCCAACGAATTCCTCTCCTCAGAGCTCTCTTTTGGAAATTTCTTTCTTTCTTTTTGACGTAGTTACTCGTAATTCCTCATAGCCTGGAAAAGCCAGTTCTCCATGGATATACAACATTTGCGCCAATCCCTAAAATGAACCACGTTAACGGAAAACAAAGAACCCAGAGGTACTGTATATTCGCACTGGCTTCAGCACAGAAACTCCATGTAGAAGAATGAGTATGGCTTTTGATGCTACAACACACAGCCGGAAAACCAGATGAGTTTTTTTATTGAATTGATCCAAACCTTGCTCAACTTTTATCTTAATCATCAAATTAAAACGTGTTACAACGTAGTGAGTATCTATATCTTGAACGGCGACACAACAATGGTTCTGTTGTAGTAAGTGGGAGATAAAGACTGTGTGCCAATGTAACCTTCCGCCATAGTTTGGACCGCACAGTGAGATTAGCATGAAGAAGCGATAATAGATCATATAGGTGGTAATATGTGCCTCTGGATAGTCCTGGCCTAACCTGAATATACAACTCGACAAGTCAAGATTACTAAATTGATAGTACTGAAAAGTAGCTGTAGCTCTTTGTCAGTTCAGTTCTTAATACCATTCATAATCTCGCAACGGAGTACAACTTTAATTTGGTATTATTATTGTTGTGTTGTTGAAACAATGCATGTTATAGGGCTGGAATCGGCGGATTTCAGGTCTTCTTCCTTGTTTGTTGGTTCGCAATACAACACATTTGTAAATGTGATAAATGTTTCTCAACTATGAGCTTGAAAATATTTTCCTGAGCAAAGTCCCTTGCGTTGACACGCAATAAATTGTGTTTATTTCTTTATATGTTGCTGGTTAGTGAAAAGAAAAGAAAAAACCCTGAAATTTCCCTGGTTTGTCCGTCTATGGGTTATCATATTAACGAATCATGGTGAAGAAAAAAAAACGCCGAGTTTGACCTCATGCCTGACCGAAGTGGAAAGCATTATCACCGTATTCGTCTTCCTCAGTATTGGACTGGAATGCGGCTAATGCGGGGAATATATTAAATAGTATTTTGCATTTGAAAGATTTCCCGCGTTTAGCCTCCATTGCAATTAGTTCCACTCCAATTACGGATCACGACTGTGGTCTATTGGAACCTGATGTAGTTTCATATAACAATTTTACTGCTGAGTCCGAACTGGGTCTGTGAGGGGGACCAATGAATGCAATGTACCTAGTCGTTTTTGTTAAGAACAACGTCAGTCCAACCTCCTCATGTTACAGCAATGAAAAATGCAAACACGAAAATATGAAGCCTCAGCGGGAAATATCCTGCGAAAGCTGACGTATTTCCGGCTATCGTTTGTCCCTTCGCCAAAGGACAGCCGGAAATACGTCTGCGTTCGAAGGTCACGCGGTAAAGTGTCCTACTCGATCTCTGGTTTCTTTTGCTTAAGTCCGTGTTACGTAACAGAACAAAGCAACTGTAAATTTGTTCAGAGAACGTTGGAAATATAATGTTTTCGAACACGAATAACGCGTTTATGAATTGTCCTACAGCTCATTTCTTTGGTCCGGGTATGCTAATTACCGGGGGTTTTACGCCTATGAATTTTTGCTCTGCTTCTGGAATAATAACTCGTGAGAACACCACCCACCTCTTCAGCGTTTTTCAAAAGCCTCGAATAAGATTTTTCACCAACAAACCATTTCGTGCATCTTCATCAGGGGAAAACAAAAGTATCCCCTTCGAAGCAGCTCAGCTATAATGTCATGACAACATATAAGATCCACATCCTCTAGACCTTTTGGTAACCTAAAATAACAAAAATTATAGACCCCTACCAAAATACCAAACCAAACTTGAAATAAAAAACCAACAGATTAGCTAAGGCATACGACATAACCCTTGCAGTCCTATGTCCATAGGTACCAGCATGAAACTATACGGTTTAGTTCTTCTTGTTAACAAGCATGAACCAAGGAAAAGTGCTTGGAATCAAAGTGGAATAATCTGGCATCAATAAAAATGGTGGAGACTTTTACGATCATATGCACATTGTTGTCATTCATGATTATGCTAGTGCAATCACTATAGGCGCCTTTGACAGACTGATTGAGCCGAATCGGATGGAAATAAAGGAGTCATTTTCCCAAAGAACTTTGGTGATATCGTCCGTTCGGAAGTGAAACACGAAAATTGGTTTTGGTCCGAAAAAGTTGAGATGAAAGTTTCAAGGGGTGGTTACTTTACTTTTCTCGACTCCATTTGTTTAAAACCAAATTTTCGAATCTAATCGCAAATGTTGAAAAAATATGTAATTGGCATTCGTTTAAAAAGGGCTTTGAAAACACGAATAAAGTGCCTGTCCAAAACATTTCAAACAAACCCTTGGGACACCATCCTAATCCAAACTACCGAGTCCCATGATCTATTCCTGCCCCTTTCTTGATTGTGGTCGTATATGATCTGCCAGAACAATGCAGAGACTACTCCGTCACTCACTGCTTTGGTTTACCTTTCCCCCCGTCAATTTTCTACTTCTTTTTCTTTCTTTCGCTTCTCCTTGACTTATCCGCGCTAATTTCGTGATGCGGCTTTGCCTTTATTTTCTCTTGATAAATTTCTTTTTGATTTCCCTTTGAAGATGATGAAGATGTAACAAATGAAAAACTTCCACAAGTATTGCCACTATTTCCCTTTGGGATGGAGCAAAGTTCCATGGTGTGGCAAACACCTAAAACCTCTACTTGCATTGTTTGATAGGTGTGCTTTAATGAAACCAAGTATGTACTTTTCCTTCACCAATAACCTGCCCACATGCTCCAAGGGTTGCTGCCACAGATTTGGTGGAGTCGCACTTAATGTAATCAACTGTATAACCATTTACCATGACAACGCCTCCATTTGTAGGCTGCAATTAATACAGAGAACAGTATTGTTAGTGGAACCGCTGTATCAAAGGGACAGTGGAACTGTATGGGACATTGTGTACAGAACGTTTAGAACTGTACGGGTCCCGCAAATGATCCCCAAACTGTACCCAGCAAATGATGCCAAGGACCGTAAATGATCCCCACATGTGGACCCGCAAGTGATCCCTGAACGCAAATGATCCCGAAAAAACGTATGTATGAACTTCGTGGACGCGCTGGAAGGGTGTTCCGGTAGAGGTGTAGAATTGTTGCTACACACATTGTATATATTTAAGAGCGGTGGAGCATTGCAGGTCAATGCAAATGTTTAGCATTTTCGGGAATAGCGCTGATTTAATTAATGGCCGGCTTTTATTCAAGGACGTGGGAAAAACAACACTGCCGTATTGCATGTTGAACCAAAGCTTATTTAAGCTAAAGCAGTACGTTCTATTTAATTGTTACTATTGACTGTTGCTGGATAGGAGGCGTCTTCATTTTGGCGTCGTCAAAGAGAATCAGAGGCCCGTTTCTGGGAAGTTCCCTAGACTTTTCACACTTGTTACAATAGACCATAAACAGTTCCGAGTTTTCATGTCAGCCTCCTCTTCAAAGCGAGTCTAAGGTGCGAAAGTTTTTTGTGGTGGACATAACAATACACAAAACTGCTACTTTACATATGAATGGAAAAACTAATTTACCACAAAGAACACACCCGAAAACATCAGCAACCTTACAAAACCAAAATCAGAAAACACAAAGACGAGCTTTGTAAGAGGAGGCAGACAATGAACTCTGGAAATGGGGCCTATTCCCTCTTTAATCTCAAGAAGAGAGAGGTTTAAATTTTCAATTTCACATCCACTTCATAGAATTCATATAATAATAATAATAATAAAATAATAATAATAATAATAATGATAATACAAATACTCTCCTAAGTTACAATTAATGCAAGAAAAAAAATATAAACTCTAGAACCTCTTTACATATCATACTTAAAATTAGTCTGTTGACTAAAAACAGTCATAAATCTGTCAGTGTGGATCCTAGGGACAGAGACTGACGTATTTCTAAGATTGTACCCCATCGTTTTCTTTTCCCTTAGGTACAAACTGGAAGAACGGACATTCTGGGTCGTTCGATCTGTTTTTTTGTAAAGTAGTCTTGTCCCGCCTTCCTCTAGCAACGTCCATAATTGGTACATTCTTGGACGTCTATTTTCTTTTCATACACCGTCCTAAAAACTTCTGTATTACCAAAGTTGGGAATCTGAGGAACCATAAACCGACAGAGCGTCAGAAAATTTGGTAAAACTATTGCGTTAAAAAGGTGATCCTACTTCCTCCTGGGACATTCCTTCCTTATGTAAAGATCCTAATACGAAGAATTACTTGTTCGCCTTAATTACCTTCGCGCGCACGTGACTACTGATTTTACAATTTTGTTGGAAAGTAACCCCTAATATGGATAACTCTTGCGCACTGCTGTTATATTAGTAACTGGCGCGATGTCCTGACTGAAACCTTTTATTACGGAAAATAATCTCCTTGCAAATTGTTGTTGGATTGCATGTCATGTCGATTACGGGCGGACCAGCTAAGAAACTGATCCACCAAGATCAGTGCGACACGGGCCGTTTCCCCAAAAAGTGACAAGAATATTGTAGAATCATCAGCATATTTAAACAAGGCTGGGCGATTCTGCTCGATTGATTTCTAAGTCATTAATAAACGCATTAAAAGATATGTCCACTGACACTAACTTGTGTCGGTACCCCTATTTTACCTCACGCCCCTGTTCGCTCAAAATCGTTATAAACTAACTATCTCGCTGCTGGCGATTTCTCGAGAAAGCTTAAATACCAGTTTCACAATAAGGGGATTCAATGGCAACCTGCCTAAGCTTAGCATGACAGGCAGTTTCATGATTAACAGTCAAATGGCTTACTAAAATCCATTGCCAACGATCGGACGGCTTTGCCGGTTTGCTCGTCTAAATAGTTGTGGATGGTGTGGCTGCATGTGCTCAAGAGCGCAGCAGTGCAACTCCCACCTGTCGTATAAGCAAACTGTGTTGAACTCAGATGTTGGTTCCACAATATCTCGTGCATGGGTGTTAATACCCAGATTTCTCGAACGCGCGTGAAATTAACAGGCGTGATCTTAATTCCTCTGAAGTCCTGCTTGCCCTTAGGGATGTCAATCTTAGGGAGGGGCGTCACGTGGGCTCTTTCGCACTAGGAGGGCCACTTGCTAGTTTTCAGGGAAACATTCCAGATCTTATGAACTGACACTTGTGAAGATCTCAGCGTGATCCCTCCAAACCCAAAAGGGAATGAGGTCCGGTCCCACAGCGGTTTTCTTCAGATGTTTTTAAACAATTCTACACAACACGTGTCCTTTCTGATATCTGAGGGTCTTCTAGGCTCTTTATCCACGATAGCTTGTACCGGCTTCGCATATGCGTCATCGGTGCACAAATCCGCGAAGTAGTCGTTTAGCTCCTCCAGTGATGTAGTGTCGCAATGTAACGTTAGCAGAAATGCTGCGGCTCGTGGTGGGACAAATTATCTACGTGCTGCCACCATTCTCCTGGATCCGACAGGTGCCTTTGCGAGTGTTCTTTCCGTTCTTACTAATCAATTCGCTTATTTTCCTGTTAATCTCAGTCAGCCGATCTTTATTGCTTGGAGCTGATCTTGACTTTACCCTCATTAACGATTGTACTAAGGGTGTCATCCACAACCGTTCACGCGATGACATACGCACTGACCGCGAACGGAATACACTCTTTCATATGGTGTTTATTTTTTTCTTCCAAATTATTCACGTCGCTTTTAGTTATCTTGAAAAACATTCTAAAAAGAACCAGTTTTTTTAAACAAAGAGATGAGGCTAAATGTGTTCACAAGTGGCTTTTAACGCCGGGCCCGAAAAGTCATCGGGACTTTCTCGATAATGGCGGGCCCCCTGATTACAATCAGTTTGGGTAATTGCGTTTTTTGATGATTGTTTCCGATTATTAAGTGTAGGAAATTATAACAGCGTGCTGAGAAAAAACACAAATTCAGTCTTTCTGGGAAACTATGAGGCAGAAACCTGTTTTGAGCCGCCAGTTAAAGTTATATCACTAAAAATTAGCGCTCTTCACACCAATTCTCTATCCAGACCATTCCACCCTCCATGCCATTTCCTTACTTTTTTTTCGTGGATCATTTGTCGTCGCAAAATGGGGATCATTTGGGGCACGTTTTTGGAATCCATTGCGGACCCGTACAGAATAATTGTTTTGTTATCAAGGGAGACTACTTGTTGCTGTTTCTGTCGAAGTTACCTATCGGTCAACATGGAAGGAATTCGGAAGTCGTCGCACCCTAGCCTGCGTTTTTTCATTGCGTTTTAGTTGTCCTGTTTTGATTCTAAAGGACTTTTGAACTGTGTGCTCGGTAGTTTTCGTTCGATTCGTTTCCGCCCATTTTTGTTGTCAAGTTGAGATCTCCCTCTATGGGTATTGTCCGTGAAATCGAAGACGCAACGATTACCCCGCTTAAAAAACGAGATTGAAACTAATTTTCAAAATTCGCGTAAGGAGGATTATTATGTGTGACCAAGCCAGTTTTAAGGGCCAAATCCGAGCGCTCTGATTGGTTCTTTTTCTGTCGGGATTTTGCAGTGCGGACCGTTTCCATGGAAACGGTCCAAGCCGTGTATTTTTGTTTTGAAGCAAAGCCCCAAATTCATAATGTTGAAACAAACGTTGTTTGAAAAACCAAAACTACGGGAAAGGTGGAAACATTGTCATTCTTCACAGCTAACCTACCCATAAAAAGCTGAAAAAGATTGAATTTTTTGCCGATTTCAAAGAATGGTATGCAAAATTCAGCCTAACATTTTGTTATCCTGAAGAATCTGGAAACGTTTGATGCAGAAACTAAAACATGCATCATCGAAACCCAAGTGGGCAGGACGATTTTATCACCAAACAGAAAAAGTGCAAACACAAACAAGAAGACGGGCCTTTTTGATATGAACACTCTTCTTCCCCGCTATACGGTCGTATAGTATGAAAAAATGAAAAAATTTAAAGCTTCCCTGCGTCCCGAGCTTGACCACATTTTGTGAAAGGGAAACAGAGCCAGAGGTAATAACAACTTACTAACCTCCCTTGCGGCAGCCGTACTAGGGAATATTGGCCCGAGGTCGTGGCAGTACGGACCAAGCGCAGCGAGGTCTGGACTGCCAATTACAAAACGGCCATAATTAGAAAAGCAAGCGCCGCTGGTCTCCTGTGGAAATTTGTTTACAGCATATCCAATGATTCACCAAGTGAAAAGTTGGAGCTTCGGAGAGGTCTTGAACAAGGTGGAGCCTCGTTCTCTTTTTCCTTGTCAGAACGTAAACGCGGATAGGTTCGACGCAACACCGAACCCACATTAAGACCAGCTGCGATTTTGCTGGGCCTGTGATCAGCAACCTGTCATATCAGCAGGTCATGCCCGCCATTGAATAAACCCTTAGTGCCCACAGGTGGACAGTTCCTGTTTGTGCCGGCCGTCTACTACAGCCTGAGGCGTGTCGACCCGCTGAATCCTCCGTTGTAGTTTCGCCGACGATTTTGCCCACCACAAAGACAAGTACTCATTGGAGTCACCACTAACAGTCCTCGTTTCCGTTGAGTTTTTTATTTTTGTATTCGGTAATATTTTCATTTATCTTGTTGTAAGAAATAACATTTATACACGTTAATAGTTTCTCCTTGAAAAGGGAGGATGCTAGTTGGGACCTGCTGTCTTCCAGGCGTCAGCTGTATTGTATGTGAGTCGTATCAAGAAGTGGCGGAACGTTTTGTTTTATTGTCAAAGGAGAATTGTGTGTTCCTTCAGATGGAAGGTACGGTTGGTCAACCAGCTTCATGTGCCCTTATTTTACAGGGCCACTATTATGTTCCCACTTTTAATACTCAAAATCAATGTGATGCCTCACTTTTTTTCCAACTTGATTGCTAAAATTACTTTTGGACAGTAGCGTGGGACCCAGGGCGCAGGCAACCAGCACAACCGATCGTTATTATTTGCTCCTGGCGTCAAAAACCATAAGTCTTACTTATAAATACAATCGTGCTGCAGGGGCTTCATGTGCCCTCCTATGCATTATACCGGACTAAGGTCGTTCCAAAAATTACCTCTTTTACTCTTACGTTGGCGTACAAACCTATAGGCGAAGAAGTACCCTCCTAGTCACGGGATACCTGTCTTTGGATAGAACTTTGGATAAAATGTCTCCCTAAACCCCGTCTCCCCTTCCCCCCCCCCCCCCCCCATATAAATAGGTGAACAACCACTGAGTAAAAACTTGAAATCAGTGAAAAAGGTTACCATCCGTCTCAAAACATCATCAGGAACATTCCGTCCATGGGGACAGTGCACATCATATGCTGATGAGTGACCTGAAGATAACTGTAAAAAACAAACAGCTCTCTTGTCCGTATGGAAGAAATAGACGGTTTCACATTATGTCCATAAAGTCGTAGTTTGGTGGAGAGACGATAACCAATATCTCTCATTGAGCTCTCCTTTTGTTCCACCACCACACGCCATTGTACATTACAGCATTGTTAGCTGTATCGCAAACCATCTGTATAATATATAGATTTAGCCAAGCCTAAAAGCGGAGCTCCCGGTTATTTATCTCATTTGCGTTCGGTTGAAAACTTGGGTCTTCTTCAGCACTCCCGCCGAAGGACGTTTCGTTAGGGCTTCGTCACGCGAAAAAACCCCACTTCCGACGGTAGTTTGTTTTTCGTTCAAGCAGACCTTTGTGGGGGAGGAAGTGGTTTTTCGTTTTCAGCAGACGTTGGTGGGGGAGGAGTTGGTTTTTTCGTTTCAGCAGACCGTTTGTGGGGGAGTGAACGCGTAACGAATCCCAAAGAACGTCCTGCGTGTGAGGCCTGGGTCCTCAAAGACCTAAGAAACTAATTAAACTTTCTGGACTTAATTATTTAGAGCAGATTTGGATTACGAATATCGCATTTTAAAGAATAGTATTTTTCAGAGTAAAAAAAAAAACAATTCAGCATATTAAACCAAGGACTTTTCAGAAAGATAACCGTAAGTAAAAAAAGTCGCAAAAATATTGTTCTGGTACATCAAACTTGAAAAAGACGTTTTTAATTTAGTTAACCAATATTTCCACCAAATTTGGCTGAAGAGTAAGAATCCGTTAATTTTTATATTTTTAAACAATTATATGGTGTCGAGACCTGTCATTTCTCTATGACAGCCCACAAAGGACGATTGTGGGTATTGCATAATCAATTAAGCATCGGACTTCGATTGGCTAACAGTTACGAATGGATAGTTTACAACCCCTTTCTAGTCAAACTTTCCTGGTTTTTAAGGCCAAAATATGAGCATTCATGATGCCCACCATCATGTGAAAACGGCATGACCCAGTGGTTAAGGCACAGGGATTTTACACATCTACATCCGGCTCTGACAACAAACTGGGCAAGTCACCATCATCTGTAATAATGTGGTCGTTTCCTCCTCCTGGCAAGTACTAATTTTTTCTTTGAAATGGTAGTCCTATTCCGTTTAAGGCCTGTCTTTAAATATCAGCGTATACAAATAGAGGTTCAGTATACCTGGTGCTTTAACAGTATCAAGAGCATCATGCATTGTTAGTTTGAAGAACACGTGTGACAGATCAACGAAACATTCCAAGGCGGTTTCCATTTCGAGCACAACCAAGCTGAAAAAACCAAAAATTTATTAGTCCGAGTTAAGGGGTGACCAGTACAGCAGAATTTAATAATCAGAACAATGGTATCAAGGCGGACTGTCCCTTTGTGGCAAACTAAAAGTGGATACTCTGGCATCGGGTAGAGATGTACAAGAACACATGGCATGATGCTACCACACTGTCGTTTTTCACAACCTCCACTTGGCTACGCCCGAGAAGAGCAAAACTGAAGAAAGTGACAACACTCGTTCAATTCCCAAAGTTCCCCACATAGAATTAGTCAGGATGACAACGGGTACTTAACGAATCCCCAAATACAAGAACTAAAAACCATTGTACCTAAAAGGCTCCTAAAAAAAACAATCCTAAATTAGCAAAGGTCATTTTTAAAAATGATTACAACTAAAATACAATGAAACTATATTAATTCTAAAGCTGCTTTCCATGGCATGCCGTGCTTTTTACTATTATGTCTTAAAATCAGATTTTTGAAAAGCCCAAGAGTAATTGTCGTTAAGAGTCCCGGTAGCGCCAAGGTTTTTCTTCCCAAATAGCAATAAACACTGCCCAGGTTCGACACTTCCTTTTGAACAAAGATCAAATTGCATAATGGTCAAGTCACTGATTTTTCCTTCCCGCACATTGTGAGGATGGGTACAGATTGCCCATGATAAAGACCTACACAAACTCACCTTTTCCAAATTCCGGTGAGGCCATTGTGAACTGATCCACGAGAATCTTCTCCATCCATCGGCCCTATATCAGAGAAAATGACAACATAGTAATTTGAGATGAGAAGTTATGGAAAAAAAAGCTATTACTCCTTTTTCATTGTTAGAATATATAAAAATAGAACGCTGGAAAAGTTCATTACGCGTAAAGTGCCCCTGTGATATAAAAAAATCACTTCCTTTTTTCTTCACATTTTGCAAGTTTTCTTAACACCTGACTGGAAAAATTTTAGCTTTGATTTTTAATCCAAAGGCCGTTTACCTTTGAGTAGAAGTTTTTGGATTTCACGTTTCCCGCCATTACTCACCGTTCAAAACTTTGACCGATTAGACCTCAGAGGGTTGGATCCAGGGAAAAGTGACGTCAACGGCTCACTACCTTATAATTTCAGCGTGTGAATGGCGGCTACTGTTATATATGTAAAACGCGATTTTAAAATTCTGAAAGCCCAAAACTCCCGAGCTGCATAGTAATTCTACGGCTTACAGACGCATTGCATTCTTAATACTAGTGAGCCTTTGACGTCATTTTCTCCTTCGATCCAGCTCGTCCTCAAGATCTTAAGGACGGTGCCCTACTATTGTTATTGCGCATACAGTTCTGCGGAATTTCCTATGGGTGGTGCTTATTAATAGCAGGGGTATTTTTGCGCGGTTCAAAAATATGCGGAGGAATCCAGAACTTAGTACTGACCTTTGTATGAAAAAAGAAAATTTCGGGGTAACCACGCATTTTTCAGAGATAATTAAGCTTAACTTTGGAAAAAAGGCGTATACATGGCCTTGGATTTTAACACTTTTTACAAAATAGTGTTGATTAATTATCTTCGAAAAATGCGTGGTTACCCCAATTTTTCTTTTTGATTTCAATACCACTTGTTAAGATCTGCTTTTTTCTCTTCTTTTTTTGTTCCCCTTTTTCTTTCCGTACTCTCTCCCCGCATATTCAGTAAAACCACGCAAAAATACCTTTGAATTAGTAGGCACCTCCCTTCAAGTTAGAAATGGCGGACCATTAAAAAGGCAAATTCCAGTTAAAAGAAACATGTATTCTTTTGTTGAACTTAAGGCTTAAAACTTTGCCGGTTTTCTTAGTGTTTAGTTAACAATAGATTTGAAATCCAAAGAAAAATAAGAAATTGCATTTTTTGGTCACAGGGGCACTTTAATGTCAACGATTATGCTTTAATTGGACAAAACGTATTGAAGCCGGGTATTTCTGAATGTCGTCACTAATACAGGTAATCACAAAGCACTATTATTTCGCAACAACAAGTTGTCTTGGATAATTTATTAATGAACTACCGTAATACCCAATATAAATGTTTAGTCATAAACCATTTGGAACAAACAACCCCCTTGTTTCGCACTCACACGGACTTTGAAAAAAAGAGACTGCCAACAGTCTATACATGCTTCTCCACAACCAGGAAAGCTTGAGAGGACACAAAGTCTGAATTTCTGATTCAAATCAAACTAATTTTTATCCAAACCCTAATGTTTACAGCTGCCACAATATCAAGCACCCTTTTTAGAAAGGCCAACAAACGCAAGCCAAGCTGTTAGTCTCTGTATCCTGGGCACCAAGTGCCGGATTTCCTTAGAAACAAGAGCCTTACAGGCGGTTTTGAAATGGAGAGAGAGAGAGTCCCAAGTGTTTTGGCCTGGCTAGAATACGGAAAGTCACACGAACGCTTGCTACGCAAGCTACTTTAATTAACACATTACAGTGTAGTGAGAATGAGAGCATAGTACGATGCACTGTTGGAGTGGGTCCCTCCTGTTGCTTACCATGCGGTGTTACAGGAATGTTTTTATGGTCAATGTATCTCACTCCAGCTTATAAAACATTCTTAGCATTCCAAGGCTTTGAATCACTCATGTGAACCTCCTTCCAGTCCAATCAATGAGCCAATCTTTCCATTCTTTTTTGCATCTTTTCTTTCTATTCCCGGTGCCGATGTTACAAACACAAGATCCTTCTGGGTATTTTTCTACGAGGCGTTTGATGACGGCCAACAGTTCAAGGCCTATTCTTACCGCATTTTTTCAGACGTGAACTGCATGGCCCATATGCCGCCCCAAACTGACAAAGAAGAAAGTTATATTATCTCTCATCCGTGGGCAACAAAACGGTTTATTTCAAGACGCTCGCCCAACCGAGTTTGTCATCCTGGCATACCGGGCTTAACATCTTGTAGATCAGAAGCATTTATGCAATTCCGACTAAACCCTCTCAGGTCTCGATTTTAGACGAGTTTCTCGGATTTTTCCGATGGCATCCCAGGCCCTTAGGGAATGCGGGTACAGATGCTGTTCTGATTCACTGTTTTGTTTTAGGAGGCTTGAGCGTAGCACACTACTGAAAGATCCCTGATCAGCTGCAGCCTGCCACATCCAGATCATTTTCAACTTTGTTTCTATTTTTGGTTCTTTGTAACAGTGAACATTATTCTCTAAAACTGTAAAATACATACGTAAAGTAGTCTCTGCGCGCTGCAAAATAAATCCCAATTTTCTACATTTTGAAGTTTAAAAAGTTTTGAGTAATTTTCCACGGTTTTCAGTTCGCTTTTTAGCTGCATACCTGTTTTCATATCATACTGTCCTTCAAAACTCACGAAATGCAGTCTCAGACAACCTACTTTTCAAAAGTCCCCGGGGGAGCATGTCCCCAGATCCACGTACTCACAGTAGTTTATAAAGGTTCTCATTCTATTAAATTGTTCTCACCTGGCTGCCAACTTTTCCCTGTCTCAGCCGTGGTCTATCTGTATGCCATGCTGGTTCACTAGTGTCGAATGTCATAGTTTCAAACCTGTTCTGGTACGTTATGCGGATCTGATAAATGAGCATCATTATGCCTACAAAATAACCCCACATTATATATCCAGCTTTTTTAAAGCGGAAACAGTTTATAGGAAAGGTTATGGTTCATGATTCAGATTTTTTTTAGGTTACTCAACACCTTTCTTTAATATACAGGCCATGATACAAACATTTAGGGTGCGTTTCGATTGACCCAATTTCCGGAATAAGAATACGTGGAGTGCTGATTTTTAAAACGGCATATCTGGGCGCTTTTGAAGCAACACGGATAATAAAAATCTGTTTAAAATAGGCATTTTAGCAAGTGGTTTTGATATTTTTTAATGTGAATCTCCGTAAAAAATTAACCGAGGATTTATAACGTTCTATCCATGTAATTCCCATTCCGGACTACGGTCAATCGAACGCGCCCATTAAATTTGGCAAGGACGAAGGAAAGAGCAGGAATGCTGAATTGACGTTGTTTGTAGCATTGCTAGATTTGCACTGAGTGATATTCTGGCGCGCACAGCATACCTGTACTGATAGCCGCTGCGGACGTGCTACTAGACACATGACATGATATCCTGTTGTTGCTGCATGCCTTTCAAAGAAATGCGCTGTACCATCACAGTAGCTAAATCGGTCATGGACACATTCCTGAAGTAAACGGACGAGTCGCGCAAGTCCTATGCTGATAAACTTTGGCTTTCGGGGAATTTTCCTGATGGTAAGAGGCCTGGAAACGATTGACTTGCAGTTCAATTCTACAAAATATTATAGGGTCCTTGTCTCAGGCCAAATTTAATGGAATGGTGATAACGAGAATTCTTTAGAAAGAGACTAGGAAACAACGAGGCATCACAAAGTACTAAAGTCCCGGCTACACGTTGTAACATTGTAATGAGAACCGCTTCTAATAATGTTGGAGACGCGTAGAACATTGTGTTGAAAACCTTATGATTTCGTATGTTTTGTCTGGGCCCTTAACTCGTCGTGGTCCTTTCAAGGCTACACGCTTCAACATTTGTTGTATCTAGGACAAAATTTTGATCGACAACACTTCTCTGCCAACAAAATGTTTGACCCCACGTCCTCAAACATGGGCTTAACTGCAGAATACCCCGCCAATCGAAGTAGTACCCATTAAAATCGGGATATGTGGCTACGCAGTTTTGTGCACGCTCTTTCTTTTTTAATGTTTTTAGAACGAGAAATTAGACACACTACGGGGCTGCCGTTGCTACGGGGCTACGTGGCTACGTGACTAAGCGGCCTACGGAGCTTGCACAGTTCAATGTATATTACCTCGTACTTTCAATGATCTATCAGGCCGAAGTGCACCGAAACGGGCTCAACTTTCAGAATACACCGGGACGACTGAAATATCTCATCAAATCCTGTTCACCGCTGTACCAAGTCGACATAACATCCATATTTTTTATATAAACAGACGAAATATGCCGCTTCCATCGAAACGCGTTGACCATATTGGTCCCTTGCTACCGCAGTCCCTTCGTCAGCGCAAAATGAATAAGCACTAGTCCTACTGATTAGGCCTAAGCATTCTCGTAAAATTTTAGCATTTCATTTTTTCGGTTCGGTCCACTACACTTTTTACGAGATCATGTGAAGAACACGCAACCACTCGTTTTTACTGCTTAAGCCTAAGCGACTGGTTGCAGTGATTGGACCTAAGAAATCTCGTAAAATTTTAGCTTTTTTTTCATTTTGCTGTCCAGTTAACTACCCTTTTTCATCGACTGCGGGACTAGCGGAGACCGCGGTACCACTCCATTTCAACACTTAGGTCCTTGTTCATCGACTGCGGGACTGCGGACCGCGTTAGCACTATCATTTCAACACTTAGTTAAATACATACATACTTAATTGACCGTCTCCCCTTAGGGGCTTTTCAGGGCCAATGAAATACAACGACACGACGGAACAGAAAAACTGACAACTGTTAAGAATCCCAACCGGCCGGAGGCAAACCAGTTGGCTATTTACAAGTGCATCTGGCAAGTTGCACCAGTGGACAACCAGGATCAAAGCGGGTCCTTGAAACGGGGATCTCCGGATCTCAGGGCAAGCGTTCGAACCCCTGAGCCACACTGTCTCCTTCAGTTCCTGCCCCTCCTTAGTCCATTGCTTATTCATCGACAGCGGGACTCTGCGGACCGCGGTAGCACTTCACTTCAAGACTTAGTAACTACATATTGACTTCTTAGCCGACGGCGGACTGCGGACACGGGAGCAGTATACGTAGATTGAAGATTCTACTCTGCGTCGACGACCATCGCAGTGCGCTCAGTGAGAGATCGCGCCAGCTCCGACTATGTCATACTAACACCCAAAGCATGGTATCCAAACGTTCGACGTCGTTTTAGCTTATGATTAAGGAATACCCGTTTGATATCGTTACCATGAGCGAAACGTGGGCTTAAAGACAACCCGCTTAGGTTGTAGTATGTAACTTATCCCCGGATACAGTCAATTTTTCCGCAAACCGTGGACAGGTTTCGGGGCGCGTAGCCCCTTAGCCACGTAGTCCCGTAGCCCCGTAGTGTGTCTATTTCTCGTTCTAAACACATAAAAAGAAAGAGCGTGCACAAGCTGCGTAGCATTAGTATCCCCCCCGGAAAATTTTTTTTAAGGGGTAACAACTTCGATTGGCGGGGTCTTCTGCAGTTACTCCTAAACAAGCATGCTGCAGGTTCTAACATTGTTTGATGCAACAACTTATTTATACAAATGTTTTGAACGTGCAGCGGGTGCTTAACGTTATATCTCTCTCATTTAATGATAATGTTCATTACGGGGTCCCGACGGCAAAATAGCACAGGGATGTAATTTTTAATCCTTATTAGGTTTGTATGTTGAGTAGAATAATGCTTTGTAAAAAACATACGGCGTGTTTGAAGATTATGCATTTCTGTCTTCATAGGATTTAAGACGTTGATACATTGATGTTTGGAAAAATTGGGCTCAAAACAGTCATCCTCCTTGCAGATCTGGGTTACTTTGGCGTGCTTAAATAATCCGCGCGGCAGTGGCACCACAAGTTAAATAGACTTATTCATTATTACAGCAAAGGCGTGAGATATAAAATGACGTGTGGACTTAAAAGACGAACTAGACATGAATACACTACAGACGCTTTATTTGAGGGTGGTAATCAAAATGTCTAATTCCTTGCTTGCGCAAATCCCATATAATACACCTCTTATAAACCCCCCCCCCCCCCTCGCCCCCGAAAAAAAAAGTCTGTATGGGCAATGTTTGCGACTTCTCTAGGGACATTTATTCCTGTCCCAGGAAACAAAATTGCAAACAATGGTTAGGCAAAGGTCTTGGGGGATAATAGAGGTGGTATTTAGGGGATTGTGCAAGTAGTGAATTCAAATTCAGAAGAGGTGACACGGTTCCAAAGAAGGAATGTTTTGCTGTCATTTCTAACTCATTGTTCTCTTTCTGATTGTCACCAGAGGCTGAAGAATTTGCACAGTCCATGTATGCCCTCTTCTTCGGAATAATCAGAGTTATGTAATCCATTCCCAAATATTTTTCCATATTGTAAGTTACTCCTAAAATACGCTTGTTAATAAAGTTCTTTTCCCAGGCGAGAGAGACTAGAGAGCCTATATTTCACAGTAATTCCACTACTTGCCACAAATCCCATAATACACCTCTTTACCCCCCCAAAAATCTGCATAGGCCATTGTTTTCGACTTCTCTTGGGATATTTTTCATGTCCCAGGAGAATTACAAACAGGGTTATAGTGCAAACGTTTTGGGGGGGGGGGGGGGGGGGAGGGTAATAGAGGTCTATTATGGGATTGTGCAAGTAGTGAATCCCCGGAATAGAAAAGATTTTTTTTTAATTGATTTCCCTGAGTCGCCTAGACATCCATGGTTAAGACAGTTGCGAGGCTTTACGCTTCACACTGAACAGTTTGGAGGGGAGCGTGTTCGTTGACAAAGTTTATTGAATTTCATTGGAAAAAGAAGAGAAGCATTTGTCAACAAGCTCGCAATAGCATTGAAACCGGCCCAGTCGTTTTGAGAAGAATATCTCTGATGAAGCATGGTTATTTTCGGATAATTTTGATTAATCCGGAACCTGATCTTACATCTCGATAGGAAGCGGCTTTGGTGGAGGAGAATTAATGAGGCAAAATTGAGAAGATTGGGCGCTAATATCCGATGCAATGTCTTCACTAGAGAGTTTTGGCCATCGGCTTAATCAATAAGTGTAGCGGGAATTGTTGTGAACTCTTGAAGGCTTATTCAATCACCTGCGCAAAGGGGTAACTTCGATTGGTCAGTAGAAACGCCATATTTTAACCAGAAAGATACATCCCGTTTGATATCGGGAACCAGCGCCGGGAGAGATTCTCGCACAAACTGCACATTTTAACTCCGTTTGCCCAACTGTTTTTCGATGGGCCGTCGACAGTGACAAGAAATTTTGGAGCCTTTAAATGTTATAAACACTCCACGTAATCGCAATGACTTCTCGTAAAATTAGGGGAAATTTCCCTGATTATCAATGTGTGTTTTCAAAAGTTTGCTTTAAAGCACCGCCAAACTTTATTTAAGTGTTGGAGCAGATCGTGTTTAAAGTTCGTCCCTTTCTTGGTTGCATTGTCGTATTT
>NW_027179523.1:27500-33536 GCF_036669935.1 Montipora foliosa | reverse complement strand
AAAGATTTTGCTCTGTCTAATGCCAGATTACTTACTCGTCAATGGGGAAGCACTCGGTGGTGAAAGGGTTAATTAAACTGTGGTTCGCACTCAACATTGTGTACCGACATGGGATGTCACAGAACAAAAACGTGCAAAAAAAGAAAAGAGCTATAAAATATAATAATCCAAAAAATATTATGCAATACTTGTACACATCCAAAACCATTTCAATATTTTTTAAAATTCTATTTTTCTAAAATGACTGAGCTGTAGGCATAGGTTCTGGAAGCTGTAGACCAGAGTCCAGTTTTCATGCTGGCGATCTGTTTGCTTTTTTATATAGCACCTTTTTTTTGAAATTGTTGAACCATCTTTTGAAAATCTTTATCATTTGACAGAGATTTGGATCAGGCTGCATTTTCTATCAAAAGACATCTATGATTGTTGTCGCCTGTACTGTTGGGTTACAAATGGTTTGGTAAATGTGCCAATTGAATTGTAGCATGTAAGCAACTTACAGTACACAGTACAGTACAGTACTTAGATTGCGAAGGCAGCACGGTGAAAGGATAATATATTTTCTGAATTTGTGTTAATTCTTCTCATTTTATGACCTTGGTTGAAAACATGATTAGAGCTGGGGGTACTATTTCTTAAGTCTCAAACCTGAATTAATTAAATTTGAACTTTTTGCGATTTCTCTCTTCAGGTTGATTTTGCCATGGATGTTTTCAAAAATCTCTATCCAGATCAGGATGTTCCTGAGGGTTAGTTCAGTACTTTCCATGTCATTAACTTGTTTTAAGCCTTTTCGGCGAGAAAAGGTTTTTCAATGCATATTAAATAATACTTTTCAAATTGATGCCTCTGACAAAAAAGAAGCAAAGATTGACAGGTTATAGTTGATAGGTTGTATGAATAACATTTTTTTAAAAAAGATAGCAATTCTTAGGTTTTGGTTCAGCTGATTCAAAGTTGCACACTGTATCCGTGATAATGTGAAGGTTTTTTTGTTTTCTTTTTCTCACTAGAACTTGTTCAAAAGAGATCAGAAGTTGTTACACAGTTAAAATATCTTCAAGCTCAGACTGAACCTATTGTTAAATGCTTTGAAGATCCAGAATTTAATAATCAAATTCAGACAACAAGGTAAGGAATGTAAAGAGACTAATTGTATGACAATGACATTTTTGCACCTGGTAATTCCTAGTTAATAAACTTACTGATTTGTAATTGGAGATATTTTTAACTGTGTTGATGCACACTTTTTCCTTAAATTGTAGGGATGGCAGATCACTCTTTGAATATCTTGAAACAAATCATGGGTATGTTTTCAGTGCATAAAATAGTCACAATTTGTTTGACTCTTTCAACTCTTTGGATTTAAGCGAGAATAATAATAATTGAAGTTTTCTAGAGACCTGAAAATTAATAAATGATTTTACACTGTAGATTGCACCATCAGGCCATGTACTCTGATGACGTATACCATGTGATGATGATGATGATGATGATCATCATCATCATCATGGGTGGTGTCAAGGATGACAATGATTAGTGATGGGGATTGGCTGAGATTTTATTATCGATCATCAGAAAATTTAACAAATCGAAAGTGGTTCAACGTTGTCTGTACTAGCTTATCGACAACGATATTCGACAACGATATTCGTCAGTGGTCAAAATGTTGTGGACTCACGAGGTGCAGCTGAGTGAGTCCACAATATTCAACGCCAAGTAAAGTTTTTATTTCAGAGCATGACCGAAATCATGACTCAAAGAAAGAGCAAGCATTGTCTATAACTTTCTCGCAATATGATTGGTTTATTTCCCAAAATGGGCATTCCTGATTGGCGATTACATTGCGTGACAAAATGATGCGAGCATAACGTGTACAGTGTTGTCTAGACTCTCATCGACCACAGCAAATTAGCCGATCAGATTGTGAGATTACAAGCAATTGTGGTAAAAAATCAGTCTGATTGACCCAACAGATCGATCATTGATTATAATCGGAAAATCTATTGTTAAAAAAACAGTCTGTTTCACCTGTCATTAAAGTCGCGTTATTTGTTGTGAACAGCGTGAAAACTAGACAACGAGGAGAGGACCCTGGGAACCAACTTTATCTTTGCAAGCTGTTTATATCTGTTTTTTTTTCTACTCTAATTGTTACTTTCCTGATTGCAGTAAGTAGATCTAAGAAATGTATTTTACAGCCAGCTTCTAATTTAGAATAATTTCTAAGAGAACCATCCAGGTAATTTTTTTTTGCGATAGGAAATACCCACTATCAAATGTGAACAAAATACAAAATGCGAAACTTAGCATGGTGCAGGTGTGTTTCCCCAAGTTTTGGAAAACATTAAAAATGTATGAAACGTAGGATTATCGCATTTGTCTGTGGTAATTGATTGTCATAATCCATAATCGATTGTTGCATCGCTTAAATATTTTCGTTCAATGATTGATTATAATCGATGATCGGTACAGCACTATTGACTAACGATGACAGTGATAACAATGACGACATGACGATGATGGTGATGATGATGATGATGATGATTATGAAAATGATGATTTTTTTAGGGATTTATTGATTTTATTTTTACAGAAAGTAAGGTGAAAGTTGCACTGATCTACATGTAATAGTAGTTTCCTTTATTTAAAGATCAATCCAGAAATGCTGGACACACTATACAAGTATGCCAAGTTTCAGTATGAGTGCGGAAACTACTCTGGTGCTGCTGAATACCTTTACTTCTATCGTGTGCTTGTAAGTTTCTCTTCTTGATTTTAGCTGCCAAGGTAACGAGGCAGCCATTCTAAGCATATTCATTTGAGATGCACAGATTTCTTGATGTCTGGTTTGTACCCTTAGTATCATGAAGGGTATAGCGTTGTTGCTTGTGGCATGTGATCAGTTTTGCTACGTGTACCTCTCGGCAGCATTCCACTTACTCATGGTACATGTAATTACTAGTTATGAAGATACAAGTATGCATTGTTATTTGCCAGGTGTGAGGTCTGTATGGCGAAAAACTGTGACCAAGGTCTTGTAAATGCTGCCCGAGGCCGCAGGCTGAGGGCAGCTTTTTCAAGACCGAGGTTAGCGTTTTTTCGCTGTACAGACCAACCATTAGCTGGTAAATAGCGTCTTTTTGTTCCTCTCTCTCTCTCTCTTCCTCTCCGATAGCACTCTTTTAATTGTTGACTTGCATAGCGAATGCAGTAAGCGACTTACAAACTGAACCTTTCAAAAGAGAAATATTTTTATTTGAAATCTATTTTCACGCTTCTTGTCTAATAAAAATCTTTTTTTAAAACACTAACTTCTGTATGTAAACGACCATCAGTCAAGCTCACCCAACCAGGGCTAGGATTCTGCCCAGTTGGCAGGCAAGATAAAAAATTCTGCCCACTCCCAGAAACAATCACATTGAGAAAAAAATAAATACCTCTGGCTAACTGAGTTCGAGGTCCGTACTGTAAAATTATGGACTGAGTTTTTGAGGATTTGTAATTTTACAATACAGGGTAAGAAAATGAGTTTAGTAAGAGGTTTATAATATCTAATGTGGTAATCAGCCATGTGGGGAAAGGAAATTTAGTTGAAGACGAGTGGAAGGTTCAACTGCCACAAAGAATGCAGACCCTGTGTCAAAAATGTGAAAAACGAAATCTTCTTCGCTGTTTGAAACAGCTGCTTGCAAGATTCACACGACATGAAAAACTTGCTGGAGAGTGTTTTATCGAATTTCAAATTCAACTGGCTGTACAGTGGGCTGTACTTAGAATGCGGCCACTAAGTTACCCAATCACAGCAGGCAAGGGTTACATAACATTATTTTTATAAAGTTACAAAATAAGGCAGATTACATTATTTTTTTGCTCTCACAGGTACCTGGTAATGATGACAGGAATACACTAAATGCTCTTTGGGGAAAACTGGGTTCAGAAATCCTTATGCAGAATTGGGAAACAGCACTGGAAGATCTTAATAGGTTAAAGGATGTCATTGAAAGCAATGTATGTTGCCTTTTTTGTGATATACCCCTTTCTTCATTTTATGAAATTCTTACTTTTAAGATGTCAAGAGATAAGGGCCTCATACAAACCAATTGATTAAAAAACGTTACCAAAAGAAAGAGTAGGAATGCAACAACAACACACTTATTTAGCTAAATGTGATAGTTAGCGAATGGCTTACCCCACAAATAGCTAGAAAAAGCTAATTGAGGTGGGGCACCTTTTTAAAGACAATTAAATTTACATAACAACATTTCGTCTAACAAAGGAATGATACAAATTACACAAGGATTGATTATTAACAAAAACAGTGTATGTATTAAATGATAAAGGCCAGCAAATTTACATGCAACTACAGTATATTATGCTAACTAAAGATAATAGAAACACAGTTTACATGAGCATTGGCTATGTACAAAATCTATAAGCTAATAAAGGTAATATAAAGTTGTAGGATTAGAAAGCAAATTTTAAATAAAATAGTAGTGAAGATAAAAACTTATTATTATTGACCAACTTTCCCATTTATCACTGGGATTTGGTAGTCATCTTCTTTTTCTAGAATGTTAAGAAGCAATGTTCGAAAAACCCTTTAAATGTTTTTTACTGCTTATGATAGTCTTGGAAACTTTGAAAGATTTTAGACTTCTAAAGATTGAACCTTCCAGGAAAGTTCTGCTGTTAATTACAGAATATGGTGGCAAACACATCATTAATACATTTGTATCTATTGAGCTACATCTATTTCCTGTTGTCTTCATCTTGTTAGACTCAGGCTGGAACACTTCAGTTGTTGCAGGAGAGAACATGGTTGATCCACTGGAGTCTGTTTGTATTCTTTAATCATCCAAAAGGACGTGATCTTATTATTGACCTGTTTCTGTATCAACCACAGTAAGTACTTGTGTACACAGAAAAACGCTCTAGGCTTAGGTGATTATTATTATAATTTTTCAACGTTTCGTAAATGCGACAAAATGATGTCTGCAGACGTTCCGATACTTAGTAGTTTAATGACTCCATTACACACTCTATGGCTCACAATCACAATGCTCGATATCAACTGTATTTTTTGAAATCTTGAGAAGGTTACACTGTATGTACAGGTGTATACATTTGATACTTGTTTATCTTGTTAATGAGTGGTTTATCTTATCTTGTTTAACAAGCATGTTCAGAAGCCTCAAATAGCTCTCTGTCAGTACTAACTGAAATGACATACTGTATCATGATAATACAGTACATGTACATGTAAATAATATAAGTCACAAACAGTCTCGGCCAGAAAGGAACTTGGCACTTTCACTGAACACTGTTTTACAGTGGTTTTTATTTCGTTGTTGTTTGTTTTTTGAATAGGTATCTGAATGCCATCCAAACTACATGTCCCCACATTCTAAGATACCTGACCACAGCAGTCATTACCAACAAGCGTCGGCGCACAGTGCTGAAGGATCTGGTGAAAGTAATACAATACGAATCCTATACATACAAAGATCCCATCACAGAGTTTCTGCAATGTCTCTACGTCAATTTTGACTTTGATGGGGCACAGCAAAAGCTAAGAGAATGTGAAACGGTCAGTGTTGTAGTAAAGGTTTGAGCCATTCAATAAATTTTTTTGTTTAGCAATACCGGTGATTAATAATTTTATAGCATCACTCAGGGCTCAAAATTGTGACCAATACAGTCGCATTTGCGACTTAATTTTTCCCTTTGTGCCTTAGTTTTCCTTTTCGCTCTATTGAAATAAAGGGCCAGTAGTTGTCACTTTGCCACTACTTTACTTTTGCTAAGTTAAGAAAGAAATGAATATTGTTTCTTGCGGAGAATTTTCTTTTAATCTGAATACCGGGGTATACATGTATGGGGCACAATTATTATTGTAACGTAATTTACAGTAGTTGCGCATGATGCACAATGCCATTCTGAGTAGTTTCTTTACATACAAGTATTGCAGGCTCATACATGTATTTTACTTTGTTAAACTGTTGGCAGCACAGGACAGCGCAACGACTTTGCAAC
>NW_027179523.1:17500-22500 GCF_036669935.1 Montipora foliosa | reverse complement strand
GGAGCTAGTCATATAATAAGAATGGTTAGGGTCATTTGCATTCTGATCGTTTTAGGGTCATGTAGTCATGGGTACCCAGGCTCCCTCTGTGTACCAACAAGTCATTGAGAAAACCAAAGGAGTTATGTCGCGTACACAAGAGCTTGCGCGGAATATTGAAAAGAGGCTGAATATCGACAAGAAAGGTTATGAAGGGGTAAGTGAAGCGCGAAAAATATAAATGAATAATTGTAAACCTAAGAAAATAATGTTTGCAATCAAATAGGCCAGTTTCGTATTCTAACGGTTGGACTGGATCTAGCATGAAATGGAGGCTAATGCGGGCAAATTAATTTGCATTTGAAAACATTTGCCTGCATTAGCCTCCATTTCATGCTAGATCCAGTCCAGCCGTGAGAATTCGAAAATGGTCTAACATTAGCTCTACTGTACAATTTTCTCCAAAACCTGTTCCCTTTAAAGGGAGCCTCCACTAAAACAAGAAAATTATTTTAAGCCACAGGACATCAGTGTTCACAATCAAAATTGTTTGAACTTTTTTCATTGAAAGTGTTTGTATTCAGAGTCGCTTGTTTTAGTTTTCAAATTTCCCAGCCGCTGCCATCTTGAATGATAGTGACGCGTTATGGTTGCCTTGTTGTGACAAAAAGTTCTTTGTGTCAAAACAATAGAGCAAGCGTAACACGTCACAATAGGGACCTTAACGACGACGACTTGGACGAAAACGTAACCTCAAAATAGAACTTTTCTCTAGTAAAAGTCTTTCGCGATTATTCCATCTCGTTCACGTCGTACAATGTGGGCGAAGTATCTTAGAAATTAATTGGTACGAGCGGTTTCAGACTGAAAATAGGGAATGAAAGATTCTCATAGGACGTTTTCCATGTACAAAAAATTTCCGGAAGGGTGAAAAACGTGTTCCATTTAACTCAGGTCTGGTCGCCGCCCAGTGATTGCGGTTTTACGCGCCAAAATTTAAAAATGTGGCCGTGAATAGCCTGGAAGTTGGTAAGACCTTTCAAAAGTTGTAAATTGAACACACATTTCCATCGGAAAGTTTCCAACGGGAAAACAGGACTACCTTTTCAGAAGTTCCGTTTATTCCGAAAAATTTCCAGTGGAACGAACCAAAAACGTGTGTTCCATTTACATCCCAACCGGAATTTCCGGAATTTCTTGGTAAATGGAAACGCCCATAACCTCATCATAAACTCAAATTTGGTGATTTCAAGTCGTCGTCATGCAGAGTACCTCAAAAATAAGTGCTAAAATCCGTGCTGCACGTGCAGCACGATTATTTATTCTCTTTTAACCAATGATATCACTGTTTTGTGGCGTTTTCGTCGAGTCGTCGTCGTAGATCTTAAGCTCCCTAATTATTCAAGATGACGGCGTCCGGAAAATGAGCGAATCTAAAATACATTTTTTCCCGATAAAAACCTTTTTTTTGAAAAAGTGAACAAATTTGATTGCAAACATTATTTTGTTCGGTTTAAAATTAGGAGTAGTTTCCCATTAAAAACTGACTAGGAGAATATTTCCTGGACTCGGAGCGCAATGAAAAATTGAAAAAGTGGAGTACTTTGTTCGGCTCGACCGAACTTCATCGGCCACTATAAAATGCGAATGTTAAGAAGGACTATACTGTGTCGTGCTGATTTAGGTCGACAGGACTTGAGTCGTATCATAGACGTTGGCTGATTCAAAACCATTTTCTCTATTCAAAGAGGGTTTTCTTAACCGGATCTCAATCGATTCACTGTTGTTTTGATGGAATTACGCCGATTCTCCCGTAAAATGACAATAAAGTTTCCTTTAAAAATTGTCTTCAGCAAGCACTATTGCAATTTCTAGAGCATGAGGAGACTTCGGTTGATCTCTATAATGTATACATTTTCATTCAAAATTCCCGACGTTTTATTTTTTTAGTAACGAAGGTCATTATTAAACAATGTAATTTATGACACTATATAATGATTAATTATATATTAGAGCGGTTTTTAAATGAGTGTCGTAAAACCAAAATCAAAGTAATTACTTTTGCCAATCAAAAAGGACGGAGACTAACCAGTAAACCAATCAAAACTCGCAGTAATTACACGTAGCCGGCACAAAAGGCGGTAAAGTGTGCACGCGCGAGCCACGATTGGTTTTTGTTTCACTTCTGATTGGTTGAAAAAGTGGCGCGAGAACTTTGAACCAATCACTGAGTAAAGTAGATGCAAAACCAAAGCAATTCGCTAATTACTATCGACACTCAATTGAAAACTGCTCTATATCATGGTATATATATATATATTTTTTTTTTTCCCATCTCGGAATCATTATCGCGCTGCGATTTGGCGGATGTTCATATACACTTTTAACTTACTGCTGAAATCAATGCTGGAATGCTAAAAATAAATTTTTTGGGCTCCTGGATCACCAGTTTGATACAAGCTTGAATTTTTATGTTCGACTCAGAGCAGAAAAGCCACGCTACTTTATGCGATATACAAGTATTACGGACCATTTTGAGCATAAAAAGCATCCTTACAAAAACATCCTTACAAAATCATTGGAGCTTAAGTTTAACGTGACATGACAGATTTGAAACAGAAATGCGGGTTTATATATCGATAGTTGTCTTCTTGTTTAATTTTTTTCAGGGCGCATGGGATGCGTACGACCCATCTGGATTCTTTAAACACTAAGCACTACTCATTCATCTGATGTGGACCTCTTTGTCCTCAAATTCTTCTTCAATGTACTAATGCAAGTGTGGCCTGGATGTGTCACTGCCAAACTGCATGTACTAAAACCCGGAACACCCTGGAAGTAACCCAAAACCCTCAGTTTGGCTAACCCTAGGCTGCGCCAGGCCTTAAGTTGATTTTTAGGCCTAGGGTTAGCCTAAAATAATTGAGGGTTTCGGCTTACTTTCAGGGTGTTCCGGAGTGTTACGGTGTTCCTGGTTTTAGTACATGCCCTGGCAACCTGCATTCTATGCCCTTGATATTGCTTAACATGAAAGAGTAGTTTGTTCTAAGCATCCACAAGACAATTTTGTCGCCAGAAGCAATGATTCTTATACATTTGTGTTCAAAAAGAATTTCGAAACGGAAATGCGACGGCAGCGACTAAAACTCGTCCATCATTTGACTGTGTAAAGGAATGTTTTTGCAATGGCATTCTGGATGATGTTAATAGGGAGCTTGATTGAGCAACAACAACGGCGGCATATTATTCCCCCAATGGGACATTAAAACAAAGAGACCTGAACCAGTCACAAGCTTGACTTGCCTTTGTTTTAATGTCCCAGTGGGGGAATAATAATGAGCTTGCCCTCCAGCATGGCTGATTTTGTACCATGTGATCGTCAGTTGCAAAAGGCCTGTTGAATTAAAAACTCGCAACTTTGCGGATAAAAAGTAAGATGGTGGTAACTGTGAATTAACAGTTATTCTTGGAGGGGGCTAGATTTATAATAATAAATGACCAAATAAGACGCGAACCATTTATACGAGATGTTCGCGTCTTATGTAGAACGCGAACGTATAAATGGTACAGTTCACGTCCTATTTAAGACGCGTCTTATTTTCTCCCGTATAAATGGCCCTAATGGATATTTCCCTGCGGTATTCCGGAAAAAAAAAAACGTAAAATAACCAACTGTAACGTTTTGACGACGACATGAACAAGTTGAAATCTTTGTGGAATTCGTAACAAAATTAATGACGTTTTCGTTGCCGTAACCATCGTTGTTTCTTAAACTTCTTATTACCAACGACGACATGTACCCTAACATTTGGATTAACACCTAGTTCAAGACTTAACAGATCTTCACTAGCCACCTCCAGCGGTAAATTTATTTTCTGTATTGGCATATTATTAGAGTCATTATAAGATTGAAGAGCGAGTTAGACTTCTCCCTCTTCGTGAGAAACGTTTCGACCTCAAAACCTAATGCGCATGTTCAGAGTGAAGCCGTACTGTGTCTAACATGCTTTTGTAGTTATTGCTTTGTCACAAGCAATTTTGTAGGTCAGTATTCTTTCTATCAAGCAATTTTGTGCTGTTAGCCTTGTATGTCACTATTAATCCATAGCCTGGCCTGGTAGACAAATCGAGACAAAAAACGGATGCTTCTAATGATTCACAATCAAGATTGTTTTCGCCGGCGTTGCTGGAGTCCGATCCCAACGCGTTGACGATAGAGAATTTTGACTAAAAAAAAGTAAAGCGAAAGCAATAAACTGAGGGAGGGTGTCACGAAAAAAAGCTAGAGCAGTTTTTGTGTTTACAAATATATATATATTTTAAATTTTCTTGGATTTCTTTAATCCTGTCATCTAATTGTAGTTGCCCAGACCTTACTCCTTCGCATCCATTGGAACAACAAAACTGAAACAACCCAAACCCATTCAAAAATGCTAACCTTAGGCCTAAACATTATCTAAAGCATATTGTTTAGGCCTAAGGTTAGCATTTTTGTGAAGGTTTGGGTTGTTTCAGCTATTGTACCCTTGTTTCAGTTTTGTTGTTGTAGGCTCCTCATGTCCAAGGGCACTTTGAGATATGCAAACAAGTCTTTACCCACGGTTTCGAGAAAAAAAAATAGCCAGTGATCAAGTCTTTACCGAAACCGTGAGGAAAAAAATACTTTGCAGAACAATAGAGCTCGATTCCCCAAGAAAAAGGATGGTCGCCCCTTTCCGACATTGCCGCGCTGACGTCATGTGAAGGTCGAGAATACACCCATTGCTCTTATTTCGTGAACACCTTGATTTAGGATAGAGCGACTTTTAATCGAGTGTCGTAAAACCAAAACCAAAGTAATTACTTTTGCCAATCAAAAACGACGGAGACAATCCGGTAAACCAATCCAAACTCGAAGTAATTACACGTAGCCGACACAAAGCACGGGAAAATGTGCACGCTCGAGCAACGATTCGTTTCGGTTTGACTTCTGATTGGTTGAGAAAGTGGCGCGAAAACTTCGAACCAATCACCTAGTGAAG
>NW_027179523.1:0-12500 GCF_036669935.1 Montipora foliosa | reverse complement strand
TTTCTTGTGGCTGTCCGGCTCTGAAACACTGTCCGATAAAATAAGCTTGAATGAGTGCCAAGGCGCCTATTAACCCAACAGCCAATGCTGCAACGAATATTGGGATTGTCCCAGCCATTTGTGGACATCAATATAGTTCTGGAGCAAATCTTTCTGGTGAGAGCTTTTCTTAAAGTTAAACGTTTTTACTCTTTTTCTCGTTGCTAGCTTGTATTTAACAAAGCACCATTCATAATTAATCAGGTTTACTTGCGCAAATTGTCTTTCACAAACCCACAAGTAAGGGAGCGGCCGCGAAGCTGGTTGCCGATTTTTCGGTAAAGCCCCTTTACTGATTGGCCAAAAACTCTCGGCTTTTGATTGGCATCCTGTCAGATTATGAATCCTGGCCATCCAAAATGTCATTAAAGGTGAATTATAGAAGCAAAAAGAATTCCGTCATGAAGGGTTCTTGAACCATCGCCGCAGTTTCTTTCTCGAAGCTTATTCCCTTTTTTATTCCTACCTCCAATGTTAGTTATAGCATAATTGTATCTATAATTTGCCCAATTTTCCCCTGGGAAAACGGATTTCCTGCTTGAACAGGGTATTTGACAAAATTTCATGGAGTAGAATATTAGCTTTTTTTCGTCAAAAACACAAGGCGAACGCTCCATCTTTGGCTTGTAAGGGTCCATTGACACCCAAATGCTCGATTATTGTTCAAATTTTATTTGTCAGCTGATAACGAATGCGCCCTTTTTGGTAACTTAGGCGTAAGGCAAACGTCAAATCTTAGTCGAACTTAATTCGTGGAACCTATTAATTTTGAAATAAGCTCATGAATGGTGCGACGTTTGCCGCAATTAAGTTCGATTCAAATTAATTGGTTCGACTCCAGCAATCGACTTGCTAAGTCGGATAATGCGATAGTGGTTTGGCGTTTCAGCAAACGCCGTCCTAAACACGCACTGAGAACAATTCAAAAAACTTGCAAGCTACAAAATAATTCATTCAAATGTGATGGACTTCCAAACGTCACAAAAACGCCGACTCTCCCATCTGCCAAACGCTATCCACCCCCCTGACGAGCATGCGCTGTACAAACACAATTTCGCGACCGGGAATGACGAGCTCTCGAGAATCATTGCGGATGGTCTTTCATATACTGGGGTCGAACCAATTAATTTGAGTCGAACTTAATTGCGGCAAACGTCGCACCATTTAATTTATGCGCCTTTTTCAAAATTAATAGGTTCGACGAATTAAGTTCGACTAAGATTGGACGTTTGCCCTAGGCCTTAGATTCGCTGGCTTGGCAGCTAAAAGACTTCTGAAAAATAATTTTATTTCAGTTTTAAATTTCAGAGGCATCCGCGAATGTCAGAATTTCTCTATTTGCATGAACATTTCCTATAACTTGTTTACTCAGAATTGACGCATGTTAAACATTTTAACAGGTGGCAATGATTTCACCGTCAAAAAATGACATCCTCGGCTCAGTATACCTGTCTAAAATGTTGTGACGTTCGAGTAAGGCACCTTCCAAATTGATCAACATTCGGTTGGCTCTAAAGTTGTAGCGCCATGAACCCACTTACTATATTGTACAGTCTTTCGATCCATTTCCTCTGCGAAAACGGGGAGAATTTCCGAAGTTGTAAACAATATGTAAAATGGAATTAAAGCTTTGGCATTTTGACAAGACTGGGCAATGGAACTGAACGATGCTTGAATGCCTAAATTATGGCAGCTGAAGCTAGTATTCTCGAAATTATTAATGTGTTATTGCATGACGATTCCTATACAAATTTCCACGACGTTTCAACTATAATGTTCTTCATTAGTTGGTGCGTAATAGGTCAAATGACTTTAATTTGAGCCAAACACGAACTCACGTAACCGTTGGTTGACTGTGCCCTAATTTTACATTAGCTTTGAATATAAAAAATTCAACATTTCTCATATTTTTCAGATCCTGAAATGTTTAAAAGTCGATAAAAGAAGCAACTTCAAAATTTCAAGCACGGTATTAAAACGAAAATTAACATGATCTTATAAACTCAAGTCGACGTTTCAGTGACTAGCTATTTAATCATATAGATTACAGCCTTGTTTTCTTCTAATACTACATATCCTGCCTTTATACAACCGTACTCTAGTGCTGTTATGAATTCTTAAAAGAGCACTGGAAGAAAGTAAGAGGTAAAGTTTTTAGCGTCCACATTTTTCGCCATGGAAAGTGGATACATCGCTATCAAATTGTGGCATGCATGACGAATTAATCAGTATTTGTCCATCTCTGATAAAAGCCTCTAATAAGCCTCACTGCTCTGAATCCAACAGTTCTTTTGATGACAGTTCAATGGTACATGTTTTCATCAGGATAGTACCTCACAACATAGTAGCCTCCAGGGACTCGGTAAAGGTGTTCACTCTTCGAGATGGGGCCTCTGGACAAGCAAAATCTTCTGAAAAGCCAAACTTCGAAAAAAGTAAAGGCGGCTAATGTTCCTATGAAAAACATCTCGCAGAAAACCATGGTTTAGCAAACGGTTTCTCAGTTGTCAGGCCAGTACTCCAAACAGGTGGAAAATAAAGCTCTCTTTGACTCTTAAGCTTTTAAGAATCCACGCTCCGCGTGTGATGCTCTCGAGAGAACGTGTCAGTTATTTGTAATAGGTAAGATTTTACTTTGGTACAGTCAGGCAGTTAGTCGAACCTATTACTACTTGAAATGCATGTTGGGTCAAGGTGTCATGCCATCGGTGTTGGGTAAGCGTTAAGACAATATGCCACCTGAAAGTTAATGGCAAACTGTCCAATGCATGCATTTTCATTAGATACAAAGAATTTTGATCTGAAGCGCCGAGCTTAAAAATCTTGACTTCCATTGTTTCATATCTTCATATGCGATTGTAGGTGGTGTTCTTATTGATAATCCAGTCGTGACGTGAACAAAAATCCCGCTATGGAAGTGTTTAGCTAGGTAGGCCTCGACTTCAGTTTTTGTAAAGGGCGAGCTTAAACAGGAAATAGAAAAGCGTCTTAGTTCTCTTTGTTCATTGCGTATTTCGTGTGGAGCTTTCTTGCCAATTTGGGAAAAAAGGCGACCTTTCGAATAGAAAGTAAACACCACCTCCTGTTGACTTCCCGTACAAATACTTATGCTTGAAACGGCCAAAGCGCTTTTCCGTAAATCTTCAGTCACAATTAACGAAGGGAACTCATGGGTGTGACAATTTTGAAACCCACCGGTTTATAGTCCAAAGTAATAATTGCTCTATCCTTCACCTGATTTCTCTTTTTCTTTATCTTTGAATGAAAATGTAGAGTTTACTGTTGAAACCAAAAGCAGATTATATTTAGGCCAGTGACCGGCTAAGGACGACACAGATGCTACTGAAGAATTCTTTCATCATATAAAAAGCCAGCTATTTTCGCGAAGGAAGTCCACGGGAGGACCGCCCGTCGAAACTAAATACTGGAGCTGTTGGTTTTCGTGTTTTTCCCACCATCTCAAGGTCTCTTTGGATGGTACATGTTCTTCACTGACAGTTAACTTTGTGAAATAATCGCAACTTCATTGGATGCTTTCCAATATGAACTTAAACGCATAGCTCTGCAAACTGTTTCATTTGAATTGTAGCGTTGTGCGGAGTTAGTGTTCAATGCAATATTTGTGCCGAGAATAGTTCAGGTGAAATAAAATAAGTTTTCCCCTGCAGTCTGTTATTTAAGGGGGATTCTACTGGCATTTTCCCCAAAAGCTCCAAACTGCTCTGGTTCAGAAGGAATACACTTGGCTCGACAAAATCTCCTAACAAGGTAACCGTCCAATAAGGTGAATGCAACTAAAGAACCAATGAAAAAGAACTCGATTAAAACCATGTCTGGGGTTAAGAGTTGTTCTCCGAAAGCTTAAGTGAGCTTGACTGTCAGAAGGTTTCGTCTATTTAAGTTTGCCTCTGGTGCAGGGAACGCTAGCATGCATATTTTCTTGTCATGGTCAACCCACAAGTGTGCAACAGACCTAAAAGGGCTCTTAGAAGAACAATGAACCACCAGAAAATAATTGCATACAGGATTACCAGATGACGCAACCAAAATATATATTTTTGGAAGAGGTTTAATATCATGCTTAATTAGGTACTAAACTGACTCACCTATTATAGGTTGAGCAGTGTCATACCGCCACGTTTCAAAATTCCGATCTTACTTTTTTGTTTCAGGGAAACTATATCCAGTATGTATCACCATAGTGCAGATTCAACGCGGAGGGTTCACGTATCATCATAATTAGTCAATGATATGCATGCACATTGCATAAAACTATATGGTTATGGCAAAACACCAAAAACGGAAGCTTACAATATATTCCATCGATTAAAATTATTCAGGCCTTTGACAATGCATTAAGAACCGTTAAGCCTGGTTCTCATATGCCGCCGATGTATCTGCGACGTAGCCGCCGGTATCACCTGGGATACTTCTCAGACGAATGAGAACATGCGCCGCCGGCAACTGGAGCCATCGCAGAGCTTTACCGCCGGCATGCTTGCGAAGTTGAACTCAAGTCAACTTCGCAGGCATGATGGTGGTAAAGACTGAGATTGCCAATATTGCCGGCGACTTCTGTTCTCATATCGGAACAGTATCCCAGGCAGTGCCGGCGGCAATATCGTAGGTGCATCGGCGGCATATGAGAACCAGGCTTTAGTTTTAAATAGCGTAACTGGAACTATTTTTCAGGTTATCGTGGTCATGCGTAAGCCTCCCCACGAAGGGCTTCTTGGGGCTTCGTTACACGCTCCTCCCCCACAAACACGTGGGAGAGAAGCCTTTAAGAGCGCGGAAGGGCTTTAAGGTGCTGTTGCACTGTGAAAATTTTCGTGCAACTTGTCTCGCAGGGATAGCGCAGTGGTGAGAGCACTCGGCGTCATGTCTCTGCACCGATAGGTTTTTCTCCGGGTACAGTGTACTCCGGTTTTCCCCTCTCCTCAAAAAACCAAGATTTGCCTTGATTTCCATTAATTGTTAATTTCAGTTGACAGTGTCTTCAATTAGATCTAGAGCTCCAGCGCAAGAACGACTAGACACTTGAATAAAGTTCCTTTCCTTTCCTTTCGCAACGCCATTACGAGACAAAATGCACGAATCATTGCCTAATGTAACATACTTTGCAACGGCCAAAAAAACGTTGCGAGATCAGTTGCAGAAACCGTTCGCGGAAAGTAAAATTTAGTTCTACGTTCCGTAACGGTTGCAACGAATTTTTTAAGTATCGTAATATCTGTCCAAAGAAAAGTTTATTACTGGTATTCTGATTAATGCACCAGAAACGAGTTCACATGACAAAATACCAAAAGTACACAATATACCACGTCTTTATTCTAAATTAAAATTCAGTACCTACTTATATAATAAAGGCCATTTTAAACATGGATCAAAGTAAGTGATAATGCTAATGAATAGTCTGTTGAAAAAGCATTTACATTACAAACATTTTACTTGCAGTTAAATGTTGGTAACAGGGAAAAATGGAACCTTGTCTACCAAAAAATAAAAGCGTCGGACTTTGAGGAGAGACTGTTTCAACATAATTATGTTATTTTACTAATTAAACACAAAGCCTAGTTGTAATCATTGAAAGAAATTCTTTCCCCTCGCTTTATTCAGAAAACTGTTCAGTGCTCGTTATTTTTTGTTGATGTCTTCTGTCAAAATACAACTAAAAGGTACTACCTTATCCAATGGCTTCACTTCCGAAGAACTTTGCTAAACCATAATTATAACTATAGCTTATATAAAACTATTTCAGGAAAAAAAAAAGACCCGCTACCGGCCTATGCAATACATGTAATTTAAGTTGACGTCTATCAAGAGCTAATTACATCACAGTTTATCTTTTTGTTTTTCATCCAATTAACTAGTTACAGATGTGCTTTGTTTAAAAGAAAAAAAAAATGGAGGGACTCTTCAAGGCTCTTTACAAGTCTGGAATGCTGTGGTCCATGCTCTTTTTGACAAGTCCTTCTCCCATGCTACAAAAGAAATCAGTATTGTTATACAGCTGAAGTTTTTCCCCCAGCAGCGCGCTCTCTCATTGGTTACTTTGAGGTCACATGACATCTAACAATAAAAATGCGTCCCGCGGGCTACAGTGCAAAATCTATGACGTCAGAGGGTGCACTGTTACCCGCGAATGTTGACCGACGACCGCCGTTGCTGTTTGCCGTTGCACGTTTTTCTTTTTGTGCTATAAAAATTATAACAAATCACTTAATGACTGGTCCCTCAGGAAACAGTTCATTTTGTTTCCCTTGAATCTCAATGTTTCCCTCCGGGAAAGCAAACATTGAGATTCTAATTAGTTTTGTTTTCCCTCGAGTCCTGATGTTTCCCTCGACTTTGTCTCGGGAAACATGAGGACTCTCGGGAAAACAAGACTAACTGTTTCCCTCGGGACCATACATTAAGTGTATAATATTGAGACTGATAAAACCATTCGCAGTTTGAGTTTGAGTTGATTTGAATGCACCAGTGCTAGTTTGAAACCTTACATACAGGTTTGTTGTTAGCAATGCTGTCAGCTCTGAAGCCAGTATCAACGAAAAATGACTGGTGACCTTTACCCCAACACCTCCCCCCTTTCCCCAGGGCTGACAAACAGAAGGGGGTAGGGTCGTAGCTCTTGTTGAACACCATATTTCATTGGCTGTATAGAGTCGTACTTCATGTTGTTTTCTGTGCTAAATCCATTGTTATCTTTGTCCGTTCTATTGTTCTTTTGGCCAATCCTGAAGCCCGTTCATGAGGTACGACACGACCCCCAAAAAGGCTTAGACAAACATTCAGGTACTGTCCCCCCTCTGACTCAGTATCTTGCCTAATGCAAAACCTCCATTTACAGGTCTAAGATGAAGTCACAGAGAACAGAACTTGCTCCAACACAACGACAACTAAAATAAGCTTCACTCACCATTTCATCATGTGCTCATAAATGAATGTGGGGAGGATTGTCAAAGTAATTGTCTGTCCAGCTTTGTCGAGGATTGCTTTGATGTCATTGTCCTGCGTACACAAAAAGAGAAAACAGCCTGTCAAATCTCTTATAGACAAGATCCTGGAGATTACCAACCCTCTTAAGGGATTACACCCTAATGCACATGTTTAACACAAAGACTCAAAAAGGACTCTACACAATTAATGTTATTTCATACAAATGACTCAACTCCCCATTCTAGCTATTTAAAATACTGAAAGAAATGTATATTTGTACCGGCATCAGAGAGGTCATGGGTTCGCATCCTGTTAAAGCCGTCTAAAAAGTGACAATAATTATTTTCCTTAAATTGTCCAGTCAAGTGGATCACTTCTACCTTTCGCGTATAAACCACACTTTAATTATACATTTCTTTAATTCATCAGTCCTTGCAAAGGAACATGTGAGCCCAGCAAAATGACCTGCTCCCAACTGTGTGGCTTCATACATGTACATGTAGCTCAGTTGGTAGATAAGAGCATTACACCAGCATTTCAGAGGTCATGGGTTCAAATCTGTTAAGGCTGCCTGAAATTTTCAGGTGTCTAAAAAGAGACAATAATCACTTAAATTGCCCAGCTAAGCACTAGGATTACTTGTATCTTTCGATTTAAAATACTGAGGGGGTGCTAGCCGTAAATCCAACTATGTAAGTTCTATTTAATTACATGTATGACATCTTTGTCATAAAAAGACAAAAGGGAGCTTAAGCACATGCGTTTTTGAGAGGTGGACGGCAACTGAAAGTGAGCTGTTTTCCCTTTTAACTTGTCTTCATGCAACCACATTTACAATACCAAGCATCTTTTCTCCATTAGAGATGATTAGTATAAAAATGTGGGAGACACCACTGTCCTGGCACGCAAAATGTTCTCTTCCAGTTGCAGTCTGCATCTCAAAAACTTGTGTGCTTAAGCTCCCTATTATGTTCAAGTTCCCGCTCAAGCCAATTCAATTACCATCCATGTAGCTAAAAGAGGTTAATCCAGTTGAGGACATTTTCCTTGAAACCCTCGTTTCTCACCTTAAGCCCAACAACATTTTGTCCATTAACCTCAGTGAGGTTGTGTTCAGTTAGAAGACCATTCCTGTGTGAGATAAAATTTATCCAAATTAATTTACATTAACTTTCCTGGACTTTCGATCCTTGAGGTAAATATTTTACCACAATTACCCCTTTAGGTTTAACCAATTCATACCTAAAGCAACCCCCAACTGGCGAGTAAAATCGTCTGGTGTGAGATACATGTACAGTGTACCAGTATATGTAGAGTAAAATCTATACATTTCACTGTCAGGTAGGGAAGCTTAGTGTTAAAATGCAACCATACAAACCTTGCTGCAGATGTGTCTTTTGCAATCTGGTTAATCTTTCCATTCTTAAAGACAAATCCTACATGGCCAGAACTGTCCTTTTGCAGGACAATGGTTCTTTCAAATGGTCTGAAAAAACAGAAAGCCAAATTCTCAAATTGATCCCTTGTTTTCACCCAGTATCCTTTCCTTTAAATTACAAAAAATTAATAAAGCCCCATGAAAACTCCCAACTGCTTGTGAAAACAATGTGGAAGTGACAATGTTATGTTGCAGGGTGGTACAGGGCTCGAAATTAATGAAAAAAGCCAGTCGCAATTTTGTGACAAGATACGAAAATTTAGTCGCAATATTCGCAAATTTTAGTCTTGAAATCATCGCGCAGCGTTGTGGTGTCAGAGGTTTCACAAAACAATATACGAGCCTGCAATACTTGTGTAAATAAACTGCTGAAAATGGCGAATAATCCAAGGAATGGAAATGGGCACGTAACATCGCAGCTAAATTACGCTACAATAATACACTATCCTCCGACTGAAAGAAAACTCATGGTCAGAAACAAAATGAATTTGTCATTTCTTTATTTATTTTAGCAAAAGTGGCAGCAAAGTGGCAACTGCTCACCATTTTGTTTCGAAAGAGCAAAGGTGAAAAAAAGTTGCAAACTAGTGCCTTCTCCAGATATTTTAGTCACAAAGGGAAAATTACGTCGGAAATGCACAACTGTACTGGTCGCAATTTCAAGCCCTGTGGTATCTATAATTATGTACTGTATGCTTGCATTACTTCATGTTACTTCATGTTGCAGTCTTCATTGTTACATCATAAGTTTTTATACCTTGCATTAATGAAAGTACACAGTAAATGAAACACACGCCAACCAAGTTGACAATATCAGCTGGTGGGAGGTAGAAGATGCGGCTCAGACATGTACTTTGACCACTTGAAAACTCGAGATTTCAAATGATCCCTCTGACATATTTACACACAGAAAAACAAAACCAACGTTATTTTTCTAACTTCCAACCTGTCTCTGACAGCAAACACCACTCTCTGAGCTGACGCATTCTTCAAAATCTTCATGACTTTGTCGCTGCTGTAGCCAGCTAAAGTCTCACCATCAATCTGAAGAATTTGGTCACCAAACCTCAATCCACCAAGTGCTGCGGGCGAATCTACATGCACATACTGCACAAAGACACCCTTGTTAATGGCACGAACACGCAGACCAACTTTTCCTTTACCATCCTTGCAAAGCACCACTTCGCGGACACCTTGCTTGATCTCAGCACGACGGACTCCAAAGTTATTGTCGCCTGTCACTGGAGCAACCATTCCACTTGTCTGAGGTACAACAGCCCTTTGAGCGATGGGGACTACTGCAGTAGTCTAAAAAAAACAAACAATAATTTCTGTTTACCAAGGTACCTTGCATACCACTTCTACATGTAGGCTGGGTTGTAAGGATTTGTGAGCCATAAGAGTTGGATACTAAATTAAACGCAGAGACTTCTGGATGTCTCATGCACCCAGCCCACATTAATAGTGATACAGGCATTTTATTACGATCCATAACTTACATAACCAGGCACATGCTGCCTGACGGCATCCTCTGAGACACTCATTCCCATGTAATCAACAAGTGACGGGTACAAACTACTACTGACACTCGGAGCAACTGCAGGTGGAGCCCCAGGCTGTGGCTTGAATAAACAACAATAAGAAGTCAAAGATATAGTAATGTGTTATTTTATCTCTGAAGATCAAAATGTTTTGAATTCTTAAAAATAGACTTCTGTACCCTGAGGGATTGTTCTAGAAAATGAACCGCCACTATTCCTTAGTTCAAGAAGACAAAAATTATAAATAAATAATAATACAGTATAATAGACCAATTAGGCTGACTCAATGAGTGTTTTAACCATTTCAAATCCTTTGGGAACAAAATGTTTAATTCCGCATATTTCCATATCATTGAAATGTGAATGCTACATTATCATCCAAATGCAATACACAAAGAATCTTTTTGCCGAGAGATGTGAATTGGGTACAACATTGAGTTAGCCAAACAGTGATACTCCTGTTTCTAAACAATTCTTTTGAAATTTAAATTTTGCTAACCACAGAACAAAAGAACCTTTGTTTCAACAGCCAACAGATCCCTGGTTGGCACATTAATTAATGACAATAGTCGACGTAAAGGTGAATATTGCCATTGGTCTATTGGCCACCTCCAGAAGCACATGACCTTAAAGTATAGAACTTGCAACTCTTTTCCTTGGAACAAGGGTAGGGATTTTAGGACACCCATTTTATGCCCAAATATGGAAAAAAAGAAGATTGCAGCAGCATGCGCAGGAAAATGCGAGAGCTACGTCACACATCCAAATAAGGACAATTTTAAACTCAAACCCCAGCACTGAATGTGTGGTTCCAGAAAATATCCATACCCAAAATGAATACCATATACACTCACAATAGCGTCAACTTACAGTACTTTCTTGGATTTTTGAAAGGAAACTTCTTTCAATTGAACAGAGAAAAGGTCAGTTGCCGGGACATTAAAGTGTTAAATAAGCTCAGTTGTTACATGTAGTTTGAACATTTCAACGAGTCTGTGAATACGTCTCAAATTTCCACGGCCGTTTTTAGGAGAATGAAATTTTTATTACAGCTCTAAGTCGATCAAAATAAATTAATTAAGGCTCTTTTTTTGGATTTGGAATTTCCAAGGGATATGGGGGACCAAGTGGAAAAATAATGGAAATTCCAGGGGGTGGGGGGAGTAACGTGAAGCCCTCTGCAACGGAAAATCCAGTGAGGACGGGGGTCAAACTGGAAAAAACCCTCCGTGGGAGGGGGGGGTATGGATATTTTCTGGAACCACACGCTTCAAGGTCATGAGTTTCTACATGTACATGTATACACAATCGAAACAAACTGTGTATCTTTTCAACACAAAAATGGATGTCGTTAATAGCTTGTTCATGAACTACCAACAACAACGGACGAATTATATATACCACACGGTGAAAATCGACTGTTTCAAGTCTTGATAAATTATCAACCACTTTACATGTAATTCAGACGAAGATTTCAGACCATCTGATTTCAAAATCCATCTTTACTTTATCATTCATCCATTCACTTACTGCATAGCCAAGAGCTGGCTGTTGTGCACTGGCTTGCCTGGCCTACAGGGGAAACAATGACTGGTTACTGTTAAACATCTAAGTAATGTGTGCACAACCCTGGAAAATCTTTATACACCAAGTGTGTTAAGCACATACGAGTCTAAAAGGGGAAAAATTTTGACTTAAACATTGCGGCTTATAAATCACAAAAGCAAGATTAAATGCCAAAAAGAGACCTTCGTCTAGGTATAAGCTTAACCTCAATGGAGACGAGAATAATATTATTATTATAATTATTAAAGCAGCACGTACTTGCTGGCAGCTGGGAAAATATGTGAAGACAACAACAGCAGAAATAAAAATACCTGCGCTTGGGCCATTTGATCGACTTTCATATCTTCCAGGGAAGGATACAAAGACATGCTGAAGTATTTCTAAACAAATACCCACAAATTTGAAAATAGAAAAGACTATTCCTTAGTGGCTACGAACGAGGAACTGAAATGGTTGCTTGCAAAATTCGTGATGTCGTTTTCTCCGTTTGGAACAGTGACGTCACCTTAAATCACATGATTTCAGGCATTCAGTACGTAACCTTACGTAGTCTCCTCAAAAAGGAAAGTATCGTAACAATGGAAAATTATCGATTAGTATCGTCATAGCCGAAGTTAGTACGACACGCCGACGACTTTTGGCGGGAAGGATTATTTGCAGTTTTTGAATGGAAATGGCTGTGCCTGTCGGAAATGGCCGCTATTGTAAACTTTTCTCAGGAGCTTCACAGCCAAAGCGATTGCTCATTGATGACATCAGTGAGCCTGGATTTCTGACAGAAGAGTATATTCAAGGTAACTTCGAGGATCTAGTTTGTACCTGACACGGAGTTTTGTTGGGTTCTGCAATTGTAACTTATTATGTACATTTCTCACATATTGCCCATTTCTTGTGAGCTATCAGTCACGAGTATAAAATATTGAATTAACGAACTGGAATTAAAAGGCAAAAATACATTCTTCGCAGGTGGAAAA
>NW_027179522.1:20000-23148 GCF_036669935.1 Montipora foliosa | reverse complement strand
GACAGACAAATGCGTGGATTACAAAAACCTGGACAGAGTAGTGACGATACATAAGCAACTTTTTTCGAAAAACTTACTATGATAAGTTTGTTGAAGGTCCTCTCCTGCGAGGTTGTTTCGTGGTCATCATATGGATCTCCCAAATCGGTAAATTCAGCATACAAGGAGGCACGCACTTTCCAATGGCTTTTCATAGCTTCCGCAAATTGTCCTCAAAGATTCCATGGCCACTACTTTTGGTGTCCCAAAGGGTTCCAATGGATTTTGTGCCATGCGAAGGAAAAAGCTTGCGTACGCGTGTGTTCTAGAACTAGCGTGAGTGATCGTGGGAGGAAATGACAGGCCAGGCGTTCAAAAGGGGATAACGCTATCAACCGGATAATCACCATCCAGCGGATCATGCAAAAAAAACGGGCCCAAGCACAAACCAACTGATTGAGGACATCCAGTGGGTTAGCCTGCTATCGACCCTTCGAACAATTGGGGCCAGGTGTTGGATTATGTAGTGTTTATTTGCCTGGTAAAAACTTTAACAAGCGTCGCCGAAAGAGATTGATGTTTTTTGTACATCTCAATTGAGGGCCCTGAGTGCCAACGGCCGAGTAGGATTAAGAATAAACTTCTTCGAATTCGTAGCGTTCTCTCGGACTCTTGGAAAAGAATTCTCCTGGCACCTAGGGTATCAAAAGGCCAACTATTTTAATAAAAATGTCGTCCCATTCTGGAAGACTTAAATTTGTTATTTTCAAGACTTACAAACGGCAGCGTGAGAGGCTACTTTCACGAGTCACGAAAAAACCTTCCAATTCACCGGATCGACTGAGTTGAAGAAATTTAAGACTGCAGGCAAATTTTCATAATGCACGTACTAAAACAAATAATACATAAGGCCGCAAAATGTGGGGGACACAATGTTATCACGGGTAAATCACAGAAACGCAATCACTGACATACTTATTGTGATTTAACTTCCATGAATTAACTGAACCAACTAAGTTTTCAAGGAATATCTCATGTTGCGCAGACATGAATGACATCTTTTGGATGTTGTACTCTTCGCACGAAATGTTTGCCTTTCATTTGTATGCACAGAATTCCGTGAACATCAAACTTGTCATGCACTGTACAGTAACCAGAGACAACTAACTTTCTCGTGTTACTTTTAAACCGAATAAGCTTGAGCAAAAATCAAGGATGCAGGCCGACGGCGGCAAAAATGTTCCCATAAATTAGCGAGGCCGGTTAAAACCGCAGAAGGGATTTAAGATCCACATCGGGGATGTCAATTTCATTGCGTATTTTTGACCAAACCGTTGATTACATGCAGAATTGGGGAGCATTCCTCGTATGGTGTCTAGTGCGCTTTTGGATGCTTCCCTCTCCTCCTACACAATTTTTTTCTCAGTGTATTTGATTGTTTATACTACAGAAGAAACTGTAAGAAATAAACTGTTTTGCTCGGTAGCGTAATTCGTAATTCGTGTTAGTCGTCATTTTCATCCAAATTATAAATCGTCGTGCCATCAACAAAGCAAAACAATCGTACCAACTTCGATTTCGCCGAAAATAACGAAACGGCGCCCCGTAAAAACTTAAACCTTTGCACACAAGAGAACAAATAAATACCATTATTCGATTTCCGACGCATTGTTTATCTTGTTTAATTCCAAAACCAGGACAAGAAATTTTCCTGTTATTCTTTTAATGCCGTAGCAACAATTTCACGGCGTGAACTCATTATTTTCACGGTCTTCGATTTCACGCCGTGAACTTTTTCACTCAGCATAGTGAAAAGAATTGGAGCAATAGTGAACTTACCGTGAAATTTCAATTTCACGGAGTGAAATAGTAAATTCACGAGCCGTGACCGTGAAATTTATTTCACGGTTCACCATGAAATCCATAAGCCCCCTTTTCGCGTGAAAGGTCACATATATATATATACCACATGTGTGGGACATCTGGGGTGGCTTTATAGCTTAACCTCCATCCTAGACATCAGCACTGCACTGATGAGGCCCAGAAGGCCGAAACAGTACTGTCTGCAGTTAGATATAGCTCTTTGGCATTACAAAGCTTTTGCTTTCATGTTCAAATTGAGCACTCTACTAGGATGAGTCATTGCCGCTTGCAATTGCGCATGCTCACCAGCTCGCTAGTTTGAGCACTATGGCATGACTTGGATGTACCACATGTGTGGGACATCTGGGGTGGCTTTATAGCTTAACCTCCATCCTAAACATCAGCACTGCACTGATGAGGCCCAGAAGGCCGAAACAGTACTGTCTGCAGTTATATATATATATATATATATATATATATATCTCTATTTTTATTATTATTACCTTTACATTGCTATTTAGGACAGACACGTGTAGGTGTAGGGCCTGCTAAGCCTTTGCCTGGAACACATTACTTGTTTATTTCTTTTTTTTTTTTTTATTGTTATTTTACTGATTGATTGATTGATTCCTTTTTTTTTCATAAAGGTTCTGGATGTTCTTCTCGTTACGATGCTACCGCCTTTTTATTCTCCTTGCGCAACAAGCCACGATGGGCGTCGACAAAGCTGCCACAAACGAGTAGATATAGTTACAGAAGAGCCTATTCCATTTATGACTGCAATAGATATGGTCCTACGTTTGGAGGAGGACACGATATTTACATTTCAAACTTTGCGTCATCTGGTACGTCTTCGCATAAAGACCTTGGTTACACTTACAGTCCACCAGCAGGCCATGCTTACGGAAGTACTTTCGCAAATACGTTCCTTGCTGGCACTTACAGTTCCGCCCAACTGAAGTGGAAGTTTTCTATCTCACTTCGTAGGAACGTTCGGGAACTTTAAAAATTTGCAATTGCTCGATAATCTCCAAAACTAAGTTTATATTAATGAAGTATTAGCGATATGTGCAATGCAAATAATACGACGATGTTAGAACTGATATCGAAAAAGTTGGAGAGATTTTCAAACTTCTTTTCAGTCTTTTCTAAGAAAGAGTTACACAGTATGCAATTAAAACGCTTTAACGAAAAGATGACTATTGGTTCATGCCGACAAACGCAACTGTGGACGCATTTTGCCGGGGGAGGGGGTGGGGGGAAAGCAACAGAACAGAAGCAAAATTTGAATTTAAGTATTATACCA
>NW_027179522.1:10000-15000 GCF_036669935.1 Montipora foliosa | reverse complement strand
GTCCTGTTTCTTCCCTTCTGTTCTACAAGATTAACCAGATCCGAGAGGATGGCATAGGTAGGAGTAATACATAATACATAGCCCGATCGAAGGACATAAGAATAATCATCATCATCATCATCATCATCATCATCATCATCATCATCGTCAACATCATCATCGTCACTTCCCTTCTGTTCTACAAGATTAACCAGATCCGAGAGGATGGCATAGGTAGTAGTAATAGATAATTAGCTTGCTACATAGGGGGAACTAAATTAATTGGGACAGCACACATCGATCTTGAGAGGGGTCCTCAACATTCACGGTTGTTGGCAGCAGCCCGATCGATGGACATCGCGGATTAATAATAATAATAATAATAATAATAATAATAATAATAATAATAATAATAATAATAATAATCGTCACTTTTTTTTCAGTCTTATTTAGCTAAGCACAAGTGCTCTACAAATTGCTGAGCTCGAAAACCAAAATTGATTTAAGGGAAGTTAAAGCTGATCAAGTTAAATGTCGACGTTGGGTTTTTGATGGGAGAGGAAAACCGGAGTAGCTGGAAAGCAACAAAGCAGACAACCAAAAGCAATCTACCGACAAATGAGGGACAATGCTCTCACCAAGTTTCGAAAATCTATGGGAGAAAATGAAAATGATCTTATAAATACATTAAAATAAACATATGATTGTGTATACACGAGGAGAAAAGTCTTTCTTTTGTGTCTTTTAAGAAGGACGATTTCTTGCGGTCTGTGTCGATTGGATGAGGAAAAAAAGTACCTTCTCTTCCAAATGGCTCCAAATTTACATTTGAAAGGAAACAACATGGCGGAGGAATTCGCACTCTGGCTGTACATTTGAATTGCTAATTAATACTAAATTATGCAGTTTTTTTCCTGCCACGTTCCAACTCAGGAAACTCGATGGCGAAACGAAATTTTTGAGATTTACGCCATTATTATGGCTCTTTTTCCTGAAGAATTGATACCCATGTTGGATAGTTGTGTTATGGAGGTCTTGTTAAAAACTTTATAGTCGAGGTTCCGTCTCTATCATGTTATCAAAGGGATTAGCTGATGATTGCAAAATGGCGAACGAGACACTTGATCGAGGAATAAAATTTCAAGGTGTTTCACAACAAATGCTTTTAAACAGGTATTTTGACAACAATTCTATACAACTCATATTTCTTGTTTCCGTCAAGCAGTGCTTGATTTACAATGTAGTAAAATTACCTAATATCAAACAAGATATACATGATATTTCAATTAATTTATGCCAGTGTAAAATACCACGGTCAAGTCATTATAATGACTTATTTTATGTCTCATCATATCTATTGATATAATATTTGTGCTTGAAGACGTTTTTTGTAACTTTTTTATAGACTGATCATTGCAAAGTCGGGGCGTAATAAATACAGTTTATTATTTACTATGACAAATAAGTACACAGCACAGTGCTAAAAAAATAGGATTTGGATTTAAATCACAGACTTGAAAGAATCGATTTCCCCATACCACATATCACTTATTTATAATAGGTTCATTAATCTTTATAATCATTATTTTGTGTTTATTATTTATTACTTCACTTTCATATTCCTGGGGATGATTGATGGGGATACCAGTCTTGCAGCAGATGCATTGCTCAAAGAGCCAACGCAGCCAACAGGTAATGTACACAAAAGTATCAATACCAAAAAAAATGGTTTATTGCACTATTTAATATGTCATTATTAAACAGGTATTTCAAATTTACATTAATCTGTCAGGTGTCATTGATCAAGATGATGATTTGATGAGCTCGTTTTCGTGTCCTCATCAAGAAGATAAGAAAGAACTGCCAGCCAATACAGGTAAGCAGTTTGATTGGTCTATTACTTTTTGCTTCCCTACAATGACAATTACATTAGAGATGAGTTTCTTCTCTGTAGAAAGAAATTACAGTACAGGCATTTGCACTTATCCATACCAAGGCGACTGTTTACCCAAATAGAGCTCTGACAGAACTCCAGCCAATGGTATACAGTCAAAATTCATTTTGACATCCATTAGACTCGCAAGTCATAAAATGTGCAACTACTCAACTGTTCTTGATTCTTTCAGAGATATTTCTGTGCCCCTTTATTCTGCATCATAAAAAAATATCTCAGTCACAGACCTATTCCATGTATCAATGCCATGACTCTTCCAACTAAACCATTTCAATCTTGAAATATTTTTGGACGTTTTTATATTTAAAGTGCAAACAAGAGACAGTCATAGCACATTGTTTTGGGGTACGATTTCAGACTGCAGCGTTGGAATTTGTCAGCATTTGTAATCCCATGTTTTGTTTTGTTCATAGACTAGCCAAGCATTTTAAATAAGCTTTACAAAAAAATCACTGGTCCTGACTTGAGTGTTACTGTTGACGAGAAAACAGCCTTGGTAGATGCTATGCTTGTCTACAAAAATCCAGCGTTTGATGAAACACGGCACTTCACATTACACTCTATTCAGTTAACTCCGTTAATAATAAAGTTCGGTAACCAGCCTGCATTGGATGTAGGTGGACCGAAGAGAGATTGGTTTTATTTGGAAAATCACACATTAACTCAATTGGTAACTTACAAGTAGTATGTGAGTTACATTTCATTTATCACATATGATATTCACGTTAATTGAGAAAGAATTTTTTTTTTTTTGCCTACATTAGGTAAAAAACAGGCAGCTCCTTGTGGAAAGCTTAATGCTTCACACAGTACTAAACAAGAAAACGGTGCTGCTTGGTCAACTAAGACAAGGCCTTCAAACCCTTAAGGTCTTGGATCACATGATAAAGGCACCCACAGTATTTGAGGGTCTGTTCCTCTGTTGCGGTAAAGAATTGACCAGTTCTCAAGTGATAAGTTGTTTGCAATTTCGTGAAGAAAATGCACATGGTGAAACACGAGACCACTTACTCAAGTACATCAATGAGTGTACAAGTGAAGGTAAGATTACATTGGGAGTTAGGAAACATTAAAAGTTGAGGCAAAAAAATATCTATAAAAATGACACAGATATCTCATATAATTTATATACAGTACATATAAATCAGATTTCAATCATACCTCTCATGAAATTTAGTATTATTTATGAACATTTCTTACAAGAAAAAAAAAACATTTCATAGATATTGTGTGCACTAACCCACCAGTTCTTGTCAAAAATACTATTCACACGAAATGCCTGTGACCATAGCAAATTTGATGACATGTCATGTTAGTGCAATTCATCTAATATGGGTAGTTTTTACCATGTCATGATAACATCTCTTTGTTCCTACAGATCTAAAGAACTTCTTAAGATTTGTGACTGGTTCTTACCTTTTACCACGAGGGAATATATCTGTGGTGCTCAGTGATGAAGGAGAGTGCATATTTGAATCAACCTGTCTTCTTGAAATTCATCTTCCCAGATCGTTTATTGGCTATAAGCAATTTAGCTCAGTCATGAAGGCTATTTGTGATCCTGGAGTGGGGGCATTTAATGTCCTCTAAATTGCCTTGATCAAAGCAGATGATGTCATATGCAAATAGTTGTTACTGTTATTAATGAAATGTTACTTATATATTTCTGGAAATGGTAAAGTGGTCCTATTCCATTGCCCTATGACGCTATGACGTCACAGTATGTTTACAGAGGGGAACTGAATCGCCGAACATGATAGAATCTCTGACTAAATCTTTCTCTTCTCTCAAGTTATCTACCTCCAATATCTTTTATGTGTCAGTGTTTATCGTTTAAAAAATGCAATTTTGTCATGTCTTCCTTTGTGTTGTTGTCATTATGCCTCCCCCCTAGCGACCATGATCCTTAGCGTGAAAACAATAGATTGTTTCGAACTGACATCATAGTGTTATGGGGAAATTATAACTTGTTTTGAAAAAGCTGTTTCATAAAATCATCACTATTTTATTTTATTTTTATTATTTTGTAAGTGAATTTTAACATGAATGACTTCTTTATGATTTTGTATAGTAGAGAAATTACCCAGCTTCACAGTATGTAGGGCTAAATTACGGCACAAAACGGTTTGAAATGGTAGCGACGATGATGAAAAGAATTTTTTGTTTTGCTCTAATCTGGACAAAACTGAAGCAATTTCAAATCTGAGCCCAGATTCGAAGGCTACAATCTTCGTTTGAATATTGCAACTTTCGAAACAAACCCCTAATGAAATTTATAACAAACTGAACCTTTGAACCTCAATAAGAACGCATGAGCTGGTTTGACTGTGAACTGTACCACGGATATGGTTCTGTTGCACGCTTTATGATATAGACATCAGTATTTTTCTTTAAATTTCATATGTACCTCCATCCAGGATACAAGTGACATTTTCCATGTCTTCACTCGGAACGATATCGATGACGTCACTTGTAAGATTTTCCCCCTCAGCTCAGAAGTTTTCGCTCATGTTTTTGTCTACAGCATAAAAAGGAACATTACACTACAGGGGGCCCACACAATCGGATGTGTAGCCGATTGTTATTTTATAGTAAGTGTACTGGATTTACCGTTTGATTCACCTATAGCGATATATCGTTAACTATGTATGTAAATCAATGATAAATAAACGTTGAATTACCTTACCTGTGGTTTATAGTCGTCCTTTTACCTCAAAAAAAAAAAAAAAAAAAAAAAAAAAAAAAAAAAATATATATATATATATATATATATATTTTTATATATATATATATATATATATATATATGGAACAGTCAACGGCGAACTCAAATTCATTCAACATCGCTCAAAAAACCGCTTTTGAGCTATTACACGTTGGTTTGAAGATATTAATTTTATCTTTTACCATCGTGTAATATCCTCTTTATATTCCATTGACTGAGAGTGGCTGTTGATGAATGCGTGAACTTCCAAGTATAGATCAAGTATTTCACTTGCTCTCAAGGGATCTATGGCAGTGGACATTTCATGTTCTTGAGCTATGTCAACAGGAGAAACAGTTTCCGG
>NW_027179522.1:0-5000 GCF_036669935.1 Montipora foliosa | reverse complement strand
CCAAGCTAACCGAGAATTCCTCTGTTAATATTGACAGGAACTTACTTAGAGTATGTTTCTTTGTAAAAGGACCGCGTTTTGTTTTACAACGATTTACATCTTCTGTACAAGAATCGGTGGTATTCAATGTAAAAAAAGCCAAACTTTAGAAAGGAAGATCTGATACTGAGGAAGTGATAATCTTTATTAGAAAAGCATAATATATAGTAAAGTAGTTCGGCTTAAATTTCAAGAGGGATCTCACGGCTAAGATAAAATATTCATGTGGTTAATTAATGCTTTTATCCGCAATTATGTAAAAACACCCCTGTCAACTTACTTGCAAACTTACTTGCAGCTGTCTTCACTGTCAGATCACAGATCACCGAATCCACTTAAAAACCCACGAAACAATTATTATTAAGTTGTTTCAAGTCTAGATAAGTAATGGTAAACCTGCACTAGTTTGCACTAAATTGACGGTCGAACAGTCTTGCACCGTAAAGTAAGGAAAAAGGATGAAACCCTTTGGCTTTACGACATTTGGGAAAGCTTGTCTGCTTATACTAATAATCGTCCTCTTATATGCAGTTGCTACAGGTATGATAGGTTTTTTTTTCACTCAGTTTTACCTCATCCAGAACTGTGACAAATTTAAGGTCCCATCACGAGGTGTCAGTGTACTTTTTTGGTTTCAAAATCTACATTCAAGGAACATTAAGATGATGTCAATTTTTGAATAGCCTGATATCTAGCCTCTGAGCAAAACAAGGAAACTAATTATTCTCATTTCTATCGTTCACATAATCTTGTCCAAAACATAAAATTATTATTTGGGACGACCAGTTCCAAAACGAAGGGATATTAGTTGAACATGTATCCATCAGGTGGATTATCCTCATGCCATGAATACTGGTTAAATAAGAATATATTTAAAAACTGATACCCTGCGAAACCTATGACGCAACCTTAACCTCAAACACGCCGATGTTGTCAAGGAGCTCGTTTTCGCGTTCTCGACACTTTTCCCTTTGTACAGTTGTTCTTGTGTTCCGCTGTCACAGCGTTTCGTGTTCCCCGTGTTATCTGTTCCCCCGAACACTAAGCACTGTGTTCCGCCTTCGCCATAACTATAAATATGACAGCAGAATATGAATACAGAAAGTATCCTAAACATGCATAAAAGCTAACCTTAGGCCTAAAAACTTTTGTTTAGGCCTAATTAGGCCTAAGGTTAGCTTTTATGCCTCTTTAGGATACTTTCTGTATTCATGTTCTGCTACCATATTTATAGTTATGGCGAAAGGGGAACACACAGCACTAGTGCTCAGTGTTCAGGGGAACAGATAACACGGGGAACACATTTTTATCTGGGTCTATAGAGATTGGTTGCAAATTATCTATCTCAGAGGAAAAGGCCGGCAAAGTTTTCAGTCGCGGAGACACTCACACTGGTGTCAGATATGCATACTTTAAAGAAGACGAATTCTCCTACTTGAATATCCCAATTCTTGGGTATAGTCACGTTGATCGGACGCCCCAGTGCTCGCTTGCCTGTTTGGAAACTCCGACATGTTTTTCATACAACTTGGCTGCTAAACCGGACATTAACGGTAAACTGCTTTGTGAACTGCTCCCTTCCGACAAGTACAACAACTGGGACAAATTCGTGCCCAACGAATTCTTTCACCACTTCAGCATCGCGGTAAGTCGAATGTCTTGGATTTTTATGGTGTATAGTGTGCGTTTTACCTCTTTTTACATTCTTATTTTATTATTTTTTTTTATTGCGAAAATATTGACAAACCATGGAAAGGCGTTACTAAGATATGCGAATTCAAAAAAGGTGCGCATTGCGTTCATGTGAACAGTGCTACGAAGAACGTCGCACACCTGGTTGTCGCTGACGTCGTTTTTCTCCGAAATATAACAACCTCGGTTTATTGTAATAAAACAAAACCGAAAGGAATAAATTAAATGTTAAAAGGCCAAGGCGTTATTGAGCATCAATAGGGAGCTTAAGCAACGACGACAGCGACGGCAACGAGAAGGGGCCACATATACAAATTTCCTTACAGATAGACCGTATTCATAAATGGCCGTCACATTTATAATTCTTTTGTCCACGTGCAAATTAGCCTACCAAGCCTCATTTTAGAGCAAAAATTCTTTTCAATTCACTGAATGGTATCGAGGCTTGGTAGGTTAATTTGCACTTCGACAAAAGAATTATAAACTGGCCGCCATTTATGAATAAGGTCTATGGCATCATGCTTTAAGGGTTTTCTCCATCCGTGATCGCCGCCAAAAGGTCTTTTATTGGGGAGCTTAAGCTACGACAACAGCGATGGCAACGAGAACGTCATCTCAAAATATATTTTCGCGTTATTGTAATCGTGACTATTCTTCGTGACTATTTCACTGGTCAGAACGGCGCTTAATTTAGAGGAGAAAAGGAAACTTATCCTCAAGTGCTGACGATCCTCATAAACATCAAATTTGGCTATTTCACGCAGTTGTTTTGCAGACGACGGCAAAAAAATGGACAAAAGGGAAAAACGCACGTGCAGGGCGTGCAAAGCTATTGTTTTTCAGTGTCCACTAAATATGCAAATTCATGACCTTCTCGTTGCCGTTGCCGTTTTCGTTCAAGCTCCCTAACATCACTTTATTACCTAGACCGCCTTTTTAATAATCACTTGTCAAATTAGTTCTTGAATTGGAAGATGAATTTTTCGCTGCGTTAAATGGGACTTATCAAGTCATCGCATGGCTTTGCCGCTGACTGAGGTTTAAGACAAACACATAGCAATCGAGATTTAGCCTTACATTCCACGCAAGTCTGTTATAATTATATCAAATAAATCTCTCAATTCTTTGTAGTCACCATGTAGCGGCTGGCCTTGTAAGAACGATGGAACGTGTCTGGCACTGTACGAAGAGAACAGCTTCAAGTGTATCTGCAACGCCGGATTCACCGGACGAGACTGCAAAAACGGTAAGATCCCATCTAACAAGTTGAGTCTTACGAAATGTTCTGCATATTAGTTCGTTTTAGCCAAGTAGCTCCGCGATTAATTTGATGGATGCTAAAGAATCGAACGTGCCATTTTTATGCTCATCTTTATAAAAACAACTGGCATATGAAATATCAACCCACATATGCAAATTAGTTAAGTTTGAACACGATCAATCCACAAAGACAGAAAATCTCACAAAAACCTTTTCTAGCCAAGAATTTTATTGAAACAAACAACATATTTACTATTAGAGGGAAGAAGAAACTTTCCTATTTCGTTGCGTGCGTTCAAACAAGCCGTGTCAACAACCACACGCAACTAAATAAATTTCCCACCAGTGTTCAGGATCAAACCCTTTACTGAAGAACCATTTCCTTGAATAATAAAGCAAAAAATGGACAACAAGCTTTCTTTCAAATAATTCTTTACTAAAAAGATTTAGTCCAATTTCTAATTGTTTTTTTTTTTTTTACCTGAAGACTGTGCAGAGTTGAGTGGAAATAAATAAAATTATAAATAGCCAGACAATTGTAAACACAGATCCACTCAAGGTGTTCGATTCCTTCTCTGAGTTTGTTAAACCCACATCCAACCCGAAAAATTTACCAGAGAATTTGACGTTTGGGTTCAGTGTTGTACATAACAGCAAAGTTAGTAAAATAGTAGAAATAAAGGTCACTTTGATATCTGACGGCGAAAGATGCAATTGTTGTCGAAGTCCATCATTCGTTGCTTTTAAGATTCCAGATATTAATTTTTCACCGCTTGTGTTGTTTATCGAATCAACGTTCCATTCTTCAGCTCCATAAGGGTATACTTTGTTTAAAGATCCAATAAAACACCATTCGCGTTACATCGGCTTCGTCGCCATTGCTTGTACTTTGTCCACCGGATAAAATCTACGTATTTCTACTACCCCCTGAAACGTGTCCTCTTAACCGCGCACCGGTGGCGCAGTTGGTTGAGCATCGGGCTGCCATGCGGGAGGTCGTGAGTTCCACTCCGGCCGGACCAACACTCAGGGTCTTAAAATAACTGAGGAGAAAGTGCTGCCTTTGTAATTACATCCTCAAATGGTTAAGACTTTCAAGTCTTCTCGGATAAGGACTATAAACCGTAGGCCCCGTCTCACAACCCTTGAATGTTCACAACCCGGTGGGACGTAAAGGAACCCACACACTATTCGTAAAGTGTAGGGCATGGGGCTTCCGGTGTTGAGGTCAGGCCTCATTTCATTCATTTATGTGCTGGGTGAGATCGCTAATGGACTGATAGCGGCTGCCAGCGGCGCCTGTATATGCTGATGTCCTACCTCACCCATAGATCACTTGCTTGTAAAGCGCATTTGAATATGCCAATAGAAAATGCGCCATATAAACTCATTACCATTACCATTATTAACCTCTCTTTCAAGCTGAATTTTTATATATTGAAAGTGGCCTATTGTGTGCGTGATCAGGAACAATTTGTTTGTGTGTGTTTCTTTTTTTTTTGTTTTTTTTTTTTGTGCGCACAATGCAATATCCGGTTATCGTAAGACTGGGTAACACATCTTACAAGGTGATTACATCATTTTACAGTTTCCCCAATAAGTACTATCTTAGAAACTTGTATAAGGCATTTGTTTACAGCAGTGTTTTCAAAACCAGCCTGTCAGCCGTCGCGTCCAACGGCTACTTTCACATTTGCGACCCCTAATTTCCCTTGATAAAATAAATAAACCTTTCTCGAAAGATCCAAGTGTCCAAGAAAGGGTTTGGGGATAAATAAACATGACTCTTGGCACCACATGGCCTGCATCTGCTTGCAAAAGAGGTAACAGTTAACCGGCTCAGATTACAGGTATACAGCGGTTCCTAACGGAGCATACTCTGTAATATTAAACACAACATATTCTTCATTCAAACATGGTTTTGCTCCAGACCCTCCAACTCTCACGATTTCAGGACTCATCTTACTGTTTTCCAAAATAAAGACAATCTCAATCAGGTATGGCCTAAA
>NW_027179521.1:0-22060 GCF_036669935.1 Montipora foliosa | reverse complement strand
GTCCTCGAGAGATGACGCTGTAGGCCCCATAACGGAAGAGGAAAGTAACACGAACAGTGATTTGAAAGGTAGAGAACGATTTGCGCTGTTCGACATAAACACAATGGCGGACATCTTTGATTGATATCGACGGCTTGAGCACGCTAGGATAACTGGAGCACTACGCAGGGGTTAATACATGCGGTTTCCAACCATTTAACGCCTACCTTAGGGTGGCGTCGCTTAAAAGAATTGCATTGTTCAGCAACAGAATGACAGGGCTCACACTCTGGAGAGTCTACTGACGAGCCAGCTCGTTTGCCATATGCCACTGCCAAGCCAAACGTAGGCAACCCTTGGTAAACATTCTGAACCACAAGACAAACACAACTAATGACTCATTCTTTCACTATCATTTTGCCGAAAGGCCAAAACAAGCCAGCAGTGTAACAGACCCAAGGTATTATTAATGACTCGTATCATTCATTTCACTGCCGAGCTAATCAAAGGTGTACCACGCCCAATATAATATACCACCAATAATTGTTGTTGACATCCGTTTCTTTTATCCACCATGTGCTGAGCCATTTAAAAACTATGCTAGTACTCCCACCGAAGTCCCGAATGGTGTACCTTGTTATATTGCTGCTACTATTATTCATTCAAAATAGATTTCCCTGTTTTCTGATTGGTTAAAACTGCACACACTAATTCACCGTAACCAGCTGCTGCTAGTTCACCAAATTTTGGAAAGAACCTTCCAAGTCATATATTGAACTAAATGACGTTCACAAAAAGGGAGCCAGCCTGACTGCAAATTAATTGAACCGTTGAACCGAAAAAAGCCATCACGGGACCCCCCCCAAAGAATTGCTTGGGTTGAGATTGTGTTATTTTTGTTGATTTGAGCAGAAAAATAGCTGCGACGTAGGTTTAGACAGATCCCACCACTCTCGAGCCCCAACAGGAAAATAGTTGGAATAAATAAATTAAAAACCGCAATTATGGAATTCGGCTTTCGTAGGTAAACACACTAGACAATCATGAAGAATTCTGCAGATATTCGGTAAGATGTATCCACCCTCGGCCTTTCGGCCTTGTGTGAGATAACAATATTTAGGCATCGGCCCTGCCGAAACCCAAGTATTGGATAACACCCTCCTCGATAACACCCTCCGCGCACCAGCAGAATCTTTCACTAGCCTACTCAGCATTGTTCAATAATTGCTTAAATATTGCCTCCACAAGATAAAATGAAATGATAAAAGGTACATACTACATGTACAGTGTATAAATTATGTGACTTCAGTGGAAGCCTGGTTGCCCAAGGCTGGTTAATTAACATGATAATTGCCCTATTACGCATTTCATGTTTACTAGCCCCCCAGGCCTGGAGAAATGTGAAAGAATTGATTATGTTGGGTCCTTCCTTACTAGATAAAATGGTCTGCATTGACGAGCAGCCATGTGGTGGCAGGAGAGAGCCAAGCACACTAGAATAATTTATCCATCCTTTCCCAAGGGCACATTACAGCCGTTATCAATCAATAATAGACCTCTTCACAGTGTGGTGCTTAGTTTACGTGGCCTGTTAAACTGAAAGTTAGGCTGGTGTTGACATTGTTATGCTAGCTACGTGTATCAGATCTCCCTCCTTTTCTTATGTTAATGATGTTGTTGTCATGCTAATTTAGGCCAAGAATTACAATAACCAAAGGCAGTGAGGTTTGTATCAAAACAAGCATTCAAACCTCCAGCCTCACTTTCATTCATAGGCCAGCGTAAACTAAGCCCCACAACAGTCTGTAAAATGGACTATTGCAAAATTGAGGCATGTGACATTATTGAGCCTACTTAGGACCAGTGGAACTACAATGTAGGACTTACTGTTCTATTCAGAAAACCTACTGTAACAGGGGGTAGATAAACAGCCAAGCTCCCTCAGTTCTTGTAGCTCAATGGGTTCCGGCGAATACGTAGCACCAACATGGGCGTAAGGTGTGAGAGTAAAAAGAACAACGGTACAAAAATGCGACTTCAAAAGGTATAACCCCCCCCCGCCAATATCGGCATGTCCAATAGGCAACATAAATTATAATTAGGGTTTTTACTGATAAACTTAAATTAACAAAAAAAGCAGGAAAAGACACCCCTGACACCCCAAACCGCACCAAACGCACACAACCACATACATGTATATGCATATTAACTTCTTACTAACCCAAGCACGAGGGAGCATACTGGGGAATATTGGCCCGAGGTCGTTGGCCCCCAGTACGAGGTTCCGGTACCAATAAAACGATGCCGAGAAAAAAAAAGTTCTTAGAGAATGACACACATCAAACAAACCGACGAAGCTACCAAAAAAGCTTACACTGGGTTGACTGTGATACGAGGCCGATTAGGCCAAACAATCATTCCCCCACGTACGGCACTTAAGAGCCAGCTCATCTAAGTAAAGCCAGTTTTTAGCCGTCAATATCGCTTGTTCTGTGACAGTTTATATTTTTTGTATTATACCCACCTTTTGCTCGGCAGACATGGTGGGCATTATGGGGGAAAAAAAGAAAATTAAAATGCCCCTAACAATTTCCAGTTCACAATTTAGCCAATCAGAGCGCACGTTATATCGGCTACAAAAACACAAGCCATATAATAAAGTGAATTAATTTTTCATCTCCACTAGAACTGTTTCTTAATTCTTTAACCCAACTTGACCACAAACTAATGGGATTGTGTACAATTGGTTGGTTTGGAATAGTCTCGCACGGTTTTAAGACATTTGACCTGGCGGTCACCCACATGTACGCGTGGACGCAGAGGTACAAAAAAATAGGACATATTAACAAGTCTACAAGTGCTAAGATGTAGGCACTTGTTACCTTCTGATGTGTCAAGTACGAGGTATTACAATAGTGAGTGGAGTTAATGTCTGAGTCCCAGCAACACATGCAAACGTTGTACATGCACATTACAGTGGTATAATATTTACAAATTAGCATGTAAGAGGGAATAGAATGACAGTTTGGTTGAGCATCGGGCTTCCCTGTAGCGTCATAGCGATAAGGTTGTTCGTGGCTGTTGTTTAGGCTTATTGTTCGCGACTTACCCCGGCGCCATAACCAACACTCAGGGTCTTTAAATAACTAGAGTGAGAAAATGTTGCTTGAACCCTTTAGTAATTACATCCAGCAAATGGGTATTGACTCTTCAAGTAACTTCCTCGGACTTGATGTAAAGCGGACAAAAACAACATAGCAAGGACTATAATCTTGCCGGATAAAGTAGGCCCCATCTCACAGTAAATATCTTTTGAACTGTTCATAAGTTCCTCAACGTGAGACAGTGTTACAAGAAGAACCCCCACACAGTACTATTCGAGAAAAGATTAACTCGTTAGAGGAATGAAGATCCCTAGGTAGTTGTGTTGGTGAGCTGGTCCTTCGTGAAAAAAATACTGGCGGTCTGTGGGTGGGCGTGGGGTGGCGTATAGCACAAAGGTCCACAATCAGCCTGTAGAGCTGCCAGTAGACTTCAACCTAATCCCTGCTCGAACCAAATAACATAACAAACAAACTAGTTGCTTTGAGGCAACTGTGGGAGAAGCGTCTGGGTCCAAGACGAAGCTGCAGCCAGATTGAAAATCCAGTCCAGTATTCCTACATGTAGAGGCAGGACCTCAAAACTGACGACCTTGGCTCACCTGAACAGGGTCTGAAAGGTTGACTTGGAAAACGCCAGCCACATGCCAAAATATTAATATTATTTTCGTCTGTTGTTCATGGTTTTATTTGGACAGCACCACCATACATGAATGTACAAAATGCGAAAGGGAAGTTTCAAGAAAAAAAACGCCTACCCAGGTGAATTGGTGATGGATGACATTGGCTGACGAATGGATGAGTGCAATGATGATATGAGGAAGATACCGATCGAAGATAACGATAGGACGAGCAACGACCTCGTGCTGACTTCAGCGTGATGAAGCGGATAGTTTCCATTGGTAGTGAAGGGACATTCATATAGGGAACAGCGGAGTTCGTAATGACCTGTTATAGCACCAGAAAGCAGTGAGGATGATGCTACAATGTATTAATGACGGGGTGTATACAGATAGATGATGAAAACTATAAATGATATTGACTGATGATGATGACTGATGGATGATAGAATTGGCATGTCATGGAAGGAGAATGATGGTAAGGTGCAAGCAAGAATGATCCAATGAGTAAGTTGTCAAAGTTTTTTTTCCGAATCTTGCAGAGTTTAGTCATGAAGTCGGGATCATCGAAAAGAAAAGGAAAAGCTGCCAAGAACCAACTAAGTAAGGGCTCAAACAGTAATACTCTGCTTAACCAGGGCCAACTTCAAAAACTGACAGGCTTTTCAACATTTTGGTTTTTTGTTATGGAAATTCCACTTTGCTTATCGTGCCGATCTGATTGGATGAATTTCAGCTTGTGGGGTGCTAGGGTTCGTTCATATATGAAAGTTGTGCTGCGGCTTAGCAATGCCTGTAGGCTGAAGCTGACAAGGGGCGTGGGTCCCTTCTGAAGTGATCGGATCCGCTAGTAATAATATACTCTTGAAGGGACCGCAACAATAGAAGCGAGTAAAAAGTGGGTAAAATGGATTACAGGATAAGTTGCACCACTGGAGCCACATTCGATCGATCAGGAGATTTTTATTAACGAGTACAGGGCAAAAAGCTTATTACTGTGCCATGTATTTTGTGTAAATGGTCACTTGCATTACATGATTACATTTTGTTAGAGCACCTTTGCAAAAAGTGGAAGGTTTCTGTGTTTGGGCTGACAGCTAGCTCTGGCAAACTGGCAATCCACGTAACTAGGCATCTACCTTGTACATGTGTGGTATTGAAATGCAAAACTTTAGACCTGTGAATTTATGACCTTGCTTTAGAAAGTCTTCCAAGGAGGCTCTATAAGCCAACGAATGAGATACGTGTAATTATCCTGTAAGTCCCAACGATTTACACGATGTATTTAGACATCTGGGATAGCACCCAAAAAAGTTTCCGCCCAAAAAGGCTGTACCCCCTAAGGAAGGTCTACAACTGTATAGTGGAATATTATAGTATATTAAAACATACAAGTACTGAAATATTGTCCCATCTTGCAATACACCTAAAACAGAGCGACTCAACAAAGGAATATGTGTTGCGAAAGAATGCACCTTTGGCTGTAGATTGACTAACCCTGTAGTTACAAGATTACCTCAGCACAACGGTGTCGCAAGGTCGATGGCTTTGGCGCTTTGAGCACGGGTTGTCAAACATGGGAGGGGAATGTGAAGCGTTCAAACTGAAAGAAACGCCACAGGCTCCCAAAACACTCAGAGGTCTATTAAAATAACGGGAACAAAGAATTGAGGAATGAACAGATAAGAAGGAACGTGCTTGGCCTTTGTTAATTAAATAATCTGCAGAGAATGGCTTTAGACTCTCTAGTCTTTCTACAATGATACTTTGGGATAAGAATAAGCCGGAACGGGGAGGTCTCGGTCTCACAACCCTTCAATGTTCATAATCCTGTGGGTGGACGCAACCCAAAGGATGAGAACCAGCACACCACATTGTCCGCTAAGAGTAGGGCATGTAGTTCGCTAAGTAAGAGTAGGGCATGTTGTGGTCTGTCTTCTGTTTGCTAGTTATTCATTGGCTTGGGATGAGTAAACAAGGTCGGCAACACAGTTAAATTGTCACATTTCCAAGCTGTTGTGGTGCTCAGTCAGCTTGACTGGCACAGTTAATAAATTACGTGAGGTTGTTAAGACTGAGTGGCAAAACCATGGATTGTTCAAAGGTTCTAATCATAGAAGTTGAACTTAAACCTGCAATTACAATAATTAGTGAAGTAATGCTTTCTTCTTAGCTATGGAGGAATGGGGCGCAAGTATCTAACAATCACTCATGTTGTGTTCACATCACACCCCACTTTAAGTATATCCTCTGAAAATTGACATTTCAGTGAAACATAACAGTGCTACTAGACTAACAACTGTAACCCCCTCAGCATATTTGATTTTTAAAACGTAAATGCAATTATTCATTGAATGGGATCACAAAGTTATGCAACTTTCGTTCTGCTTGTAAACAACAAAATGTAAATTATCTTTCTGTTGTGACATAATTGTTGCAGGTTTGTGGGATAGTTGTTCCCTTGGAAGATGCGGATCAGATTGCAAACACACAAAAGAAGGAAAAAGCTCATAATGGTTGCCAAACAAGAACTGGCCCAACAGCCAGAGCAATAATCGTCATGAGCTTTAGGAATTTAGTATCCCATGTGTGTTGGTGCGTGACGAAAGAACTTGAAAGATCAGGTTTACGCAAGCAAAAGGTACATTGAAATAATCTTTCCTCGGTCTTATTATTGTTTCTTCCAAGAGGCTGAACAGATATTGTAGTATCATTGTGGTTAGTTGGTCAATAAAGGATGCAACACAGTCTGTCCAATTTATGCACAAACTCTATTTACAAAGTGTGTCTTTCGGCTCTTGATGTTTGTTGCTAAATATAAAAAGAGAACACTTGAACGAGCGTATCTGCTACAGTCAAAGCTTGCGGTTGAAGGACTAGATGTTTAATTTCCACTTTACTTTTTGGCCTTATCCAGTGAGTTTAAGACTGGGAACAGGTGCTTGCTTTGGAGAGGGGGAATAGACGATAAAAAAGATAAAATAGTGAAAAAAAAACAGAAATTGGCAATCCAGCCAGTATACAAAGCATATTTGAATCTTTGACATTCCTCTTCCTTGTTTTTCTCTCTCCAATTTATTTTGTCCCCCCCCACCCCCCCCCCCCCCCCCCCCCTGTTCCTCTGCAGTTTCGTGTGCGTGAAAGAACTTGATGTCAGATGGAATTGAGCTCCAGCTTTTAATGTTATAGGCTGTATCTTAATTAATTTACACTTAGATCCGGGTATTACATTTTCCTCAGGGACTTCCGACAAATACTCCAGGCAATTGAACATATTCTTTTAAAAAACACTACATTGTTGTGGTTCTGTACTTCTTCTCTTCTATGCCCATGTGCATTCAAACAGTCAATGTTTTCATTTTGAGGGATAGATTAAATGGTGTGTCTCGACCCACGCCCTCATAACATGCTTTACAAGTCTAACCGAAAAAGCTGATGCAAACTATGGGTGCGCAAAGAATTCATCCTGAAGCTGTGTTGGCCGGTCCTGTAATAGTTCTGTCTCATAATTAATACACTGATTCAACATTAATTCCATCGATAAACTTCATGTACCTTTTTATATGCACATTTGGCAATAACCAATAACTAAATAGAATGGAAGTATGAAGAAGAACGTCGTTCAAGTGTCACGATTTGTGGGAAGAAATACAAAACAAAATTTCGCAAATTTGTTAGAAAGGCAAAACCAATTCTCTGCTTTGTGTTGCAGTGTTGTTGGGTTTTTTTTTTTGCCCGTTTCAATATGTTTACGCATAAACTTGACGTTCAACAAAAACATACGCGTAGATGATTTAATAAATCTACGAACGTATGCGTTTCATTTTTGTATGATTCGCAAGTTTAGCCACTATACACCGGCCGCAAAATGAATCAATGTCGCAACCATTTTGAAATCTTAAGCCTACACCCAGGATTTCGCATCGATAACTCTGCAACATTTGTTGGCTCAACAAATGTTGTGAACAACTCGTTACCACCAGAAACAGTCGTTGAACGGGAAGATGAGACGTACGATGGCATCTACGTTTCGTTCAACATCGTTTCCAACAACATTCAACGTGTTGAATGGCATATTTCAACATAACTGTCACCACTAGATGACACACACGAGCCACCCTGTTTTAACATTTGTTGGAACAAGGAGCCCTGACGCAACATTTGTTGATACAACAAATAGGGTTGTGAACCCGTGGTATCATCGTCTTTAGACGTGACTTTGGCATCCCCCTCCCCGACTGTCGAATACATTGTTTTCTGGTGTCACAGAGCTTAAACAATGGTCCTTTATACCGTCCCCCTCACCCCCGACTTGGTCGGACATTTTGCATTGGGCCCCCCCCGCCCACTTTCGCTTGATTTTTTTTTTGAATTCAAGGCAGCCTTTAATTCTTCAGGGACGGAGGAAAATCCAGTGCCAAACTTCCTGGGATAATTCTACTTTCTTGATTCGAAGAAAGCCTTCTAGAGGCAACATCACAAAATGCTAGGACACTTCAAATAGTCTGAAATCCCAGAGGAAGACAGACAACAAAACCACTGCCCACGCAGTAGTGATGACCGAGGAGATACCCCGTGCTACCGAAGATGAGGACGGCTTCCAATTAAGCTCCCATGAGACGAGATAGGGATGGAAGGGGATATTTTGCGACTTTGTGAGGTGTGGTGTTTGATATGTTAGAATAAATGGCACGATCACAGGACCCATTGTCTAAATAAGGAACAAAGCCTAACGGCCACAGCTTTAAAGCTGCCTGCCAAGAGGCAGAGAAAACACGACATGGTTGAGTGTGAATTGCTCAATTTGCGAGTATTTTAATCACATAGCGAAAAATTCTTGGGAATATGTTAGAATTGTTTACGTAAAAATAGACGTTTTACGGTATGGGACGAGCGTTGGCCCAGTTGGGAACTTCTTCTTACATTGGACCCCGGCAGCTGCTAGGTCAGTGCTTGGTACGTTGATCATCGAATCTCTCTCATCATTAGCAACACTGTTTTGACATTTTGGTAGTAGCTTTGTCTATAAAATCAGAGCTCTTTACAAAGCCTATTACACAGAAATTAGCAAGCGAGTGTCAAAATCGGGATCTCGTGTGCTAAAACGCCCAAACACCAAAGTAGTGAACTTCCACCTTCTTCACGGCCCCACATCAAAAACATGGACCGGATTAAATGATACCATTAAATCGAAACACCAGTGACACCCACGTAATAAAACCACCCAGCAAGCATTCAAAAAAACCTCCGAAGTAATTACACGTAGCCGACACAGTAACGCGCGCGGAAACATATAAGTGACACGCGCGCAGACGCCCACTAACGTTTAGCGGTTTTAGGTTTTTGCTTGCTGGATTGGTTGAAAAGTGAGAGCGAGATAGAAGACTTAGTTATGAACCAATCACTTAGTGATTACTCGAGTAATGCAAAAACCAAAGCAATTCCGCTAATTACATGTACTTTTCGACAGCTCAAACTTGATAAAAAAACCGCTCTAAAATACATGTACGTGTATAGCAGCGGTTTTTTCACATGAGTGACGCGTAAAAGTAATTAGCCAAACAATTCCTTTAGTTTTTCCATTACTTAAAACTCAGGAGTGAGTGATTGGTTCGAAAGTTTCTCGCCGGCCAGCTTTACTTCAACCAATCAGTAGTGAAACCAAAACCAATCGTGGTCCCTTGCCGCGTGGCCCACATTTTTTCCGCGCTTTGTGTTCCGGCTACGTGTAAATTACTTCGAACGGTTATTTGACTTTTTTGGTTTAACTGGATTTGTACTCCGTCCCATTTTATGATTGGCCAAAAAGTTAAATAAACAAAATTACTTGCAGTATGGTTTTGGTTTGAAACGACACTCATTTGAAAACCGCAGTTTATAAATGGAATTATTTAGGTTTCTTCTGATTCTCGTCTTACAACCTTATTGAGAATACACGCAATAGTAAACACTCGCTAGTTTTAAATTGATATCGTCAGTCAAATATAAATTCCTAAAGGGACATGTTATCCTAACAATTTGCTGGAATCAATTAAAGGGTCACGACTGTATATTGTAAACTTGGCTTTTTTGATCCTCTGCATTCCCCGGTTAGTGTAACCCAATTAACTGAATAGATGTAGCAAGAAAGACCTAGGAAGTTAACGATGAAGTTAAAACCCGATGGACTTACGGTTTTGTTATTGCCGTTCCGGTGAATTTGTTGTAATGGGCTGCATGGTTTCTTTCCGACAAGTCAACTGATGAATACGCAGAGTACATTTTCTAAGCGACACGCGGCCTTCCAAAAACAGATACAGAGACTGCAACGCATCGCGAAATGGAGCAGAGCGGGGAAAAACGCGTTTAGCCACAGGAAACATGAACAGCAAGGTACTGTAAGAGAGACAGAGACAGATAGAGAAGATCTTGCGCTGTCTAGTACTTAACGGTATCAGCTCTGGACTTTTCTGTGTTCGTGAATAAAAGCTCGGGAAAATTACTGTATTGCTGGTGAATTTCAAATTTAAACCTCTTTACTGAAAAAGCTTTAGTACTCTTGTATCAGACTAGAATGGGGGGACAAAAACCCTTGGGGCAGTCCCCGACCCCCCCCCCCCCCCCCCCAAAAACGTTACAAAAACATGGAAAAAATATCGCTTACAGTGGTATGTCAATGGACCAGTTTCGAATTGTGCATGCAGCAAAAGAAACAGAGTCGAAGGTTCAGGAGATAATTAGCAGTTTTGTTTTGTTCAAAACAAAGGAAAATGACAAATTATTCCCCTTAACCGCCTCGACTCTTGTTCTTTATGTTGCGGCAACAATGGCGGAACTAGGGTATGTGAGCGAGGAGAACTCGGTGTAATTGTCAGACATAAACTTGGGTAGGAACTGATTCACAATAGTCCCGTCCTTCCCCATCCTACATAAGCTGTTAAAGCAAACAAATTAAATCAAGCCACAATCTTGGACAAAAATAGAATGGGAAATTTTTTACCACCCCCCCCCCCCCCCCCCATCCCCCTAAAATCAAGGAGCGGAATAGTGAGCGCGTTTTGGCCTTTTTGCCGCGGCTTCATCATTCCTCCTGATTGTGGGGGGAAGGGGGTTTGCTGTTCCCTTTTATTATGTCCAAGATTGCAGATATAATAATAATGTTTGTGACATACAGCAAAGAAAATTCAATGTTTGGGAGGGTGGCGGTATACCACGTATAGGAGTGGGGGACCAATTGCATAGATTGCGTGAAATGATCTAAGAAATTTTAACAAAAAAGAACTATGAGTGAGGTTATCACAAGTTACCCGACTGATTTCAATTTTTAACATTAAAATATCGACAACTAAGGAGCTTCAGTCTGGTTAAACGGATAACTCTTTCTCACCGAGTCATCAAACTGTGTTAGACTTGTTTTCTTGACGGGATTGTCCCACCTAGTTTTGTTTACTTCGGAGGGAGACTCCGCTGCATGGCTACAAGGAACGCAATTCAACCCTCCTCGTATAGATACCACTTTTCTTATTTTCACGGGGGAAAAGTGTGCTGGCACGGTAAAGTAAGACAAAACTTAATTGAGCGGAGAGATTCTAGAACGGTACGATTTTAACTTACGCATTTCGCATAACGGACTACAATGTAGCTTACGCCCACCGAGACTTGCACCACACAATCGTTTTTAAAAAAACACCCGTGTAAATGTCAGACCATAGGACCTTTACGACAAACCGTTCTCCACAGTCGTGCCGTAGTAAAATGGTCAACGTCATGGCGTACTGTGAGTTAGATGCAGGCACGAAACTCAAAAAGTGAAAACACTATCGTCGTGGAAAAATCACTTTCAAAAGTTAAAAAAAACCCCATTGATTTAACGATAACTTCGTTGTTTTCCTTTTTCAGGCTTTTAGTTCCTTTGACAGATCGGCCTTGGCCTCAGATAAAACCATGTAAGTGAAAAAAAGGATTTTCTTCAATTAATGACGACGACCATGTGAAGACGTTATTTGCCGTCTATAGAACGGTGTGGATTATCTGTCGTTTCTGTTTTGTTACAAATTATACGATTTTATCCGGACAAAGCTCGTCTCATCAAAACGCACTCAATGAAAAGACTCCCTCTATAATATAGTATTGGGCAAGGTGCAGACAGAAGCCCCCCCCCCACGAGAAACACAAAAAAGGTACTGTCCAGCGAGGTTAGTAGAGATTAAAATCAGATGAACAGTAAGGAAGAAAAAATGACTAGAATGACACGTAAACCTAATAAAAACCAGTGAAGTCTTGGTGAGCTTAGGTTCCATCTCATATAAAACTTTTTAAGTTTCGAGCCTCCTTAAAAAGGAGGCTCGAACCAGTTTCAACTCACTCTTTCCGCTCTTATCATATTAGGATCGGCACCACAACGTTGTACAATGTATCATGTATTAGCAATCTTGTGGGGTACCAAATGAAACACGAATTATTGCTGAACAAGATACAGTCATTAATTGTGACGTAAATACTGTCACCGTGGCAACGGGCAAGCCCTGTAAAAACACCCCTATATTGATTTTGTCTTTAGTTGCTTATATCTCAACAAACCGAACTCGGTAATCAGGAGGGCATGGGTGAAACTTTATGTTCGTTTATGAGATATGAGCAACTAAATCCAAAATATAGGGTGTCTTGGCTGGGCTTTCCCGTTGCCAAAGGTAACTTAATAATACATCCCAATAATGATCACCTCTTGTTTGGAAGTAATCGGTGGTTTCATATGGATTACCGTAACATTGCTGTTACGTGATAGTGTGTTGTGTAGCGTTATTAGATCTGAACAGAGAGTCTGTCGGAGACAAAGTATTTTGGTGAAGCCCTTTCGAACCACTTCTAAGATGGATATTAATATGACAAAGGAGAGTAACAAATTTTAGAGATTCGAATATTTCGAAGTTTTTATCTGTAGGTAAAATTAATATTTATCAAGAATACATTTTTCAAGTTTCCTTTCTGAAGGATGCCAGAGTATGGAGAGGCCAGTTATAATCAACTGCGTGAGTTGCAAGCTTTGGACCTCAGATCAAAAACAGAAACGGTCTGTCGAATATTTTTCAGTTCTACTAGAGGGAAAGGGAAAGGAGTTTGCGTGCCTTGAGTTGTAGCCGTGGATTTGGTTATTTTGCATGATGAATATCCTTTATCCTCCAATATTCTTGATCATCACCACCATTATCGACCGTCTATCTTCCTCTTGTTCCTTTCTTTTTCTCTTGGCGTCGTGCACAACCTTTCGTCCAAGCAAATGGAAAAGTCATATAAGGAGATAAGACCAACGCATTCTTTTGTTCAAACCAGCTTGAATAACGCAGGGGGTTCTGAGCAGGTATGCACAAGGGTTCTCCCTAGTTTTTCAGCACAAACATGTAAGGGATCTTTTCATTAACCGGTAAAGCCATTTGGTTAATGTTGGACATTCTGCACAGGATTAAGCAACTTCTGAAGCGTTTGCAAGCGGTAATCTAGTGCTCATTAAAAGCGGTAAATTTTACCGGTTACCGCCTGATAAGGAGAACCCTGGTATGAACGGATAATAGTTTCAAATGAATTGGTTTCTTCTTCGTTTTACTTTTTTAGGGAACAACCCGACATTCATTTAAGAGATTTTGATCCAGAGATCATTCCGATGACGATGATTTCTATCCACCAATGTAAGTTAAATTTGGAATTGTGTAGATGTTTTCTTTCTCTTTGTTTTCAAGAATTTGTTAAGTTAGGGTCTGGGGAGCAGGGCTGGCTCAGTATATGAGATTGCGCGCCTCCCACGGCACATGAGCGCCTGGGTTCCATTTCACCGTCCTCCGAGCGGCGTGTTGTCATACGGTGGGTTGAGTTTATTGGTTCTCTTCGCGATCTGCTCCGAGAGTGTTTTTCTGTTCCGGGATTCTCCGGTTCTTCCTCTGTCCTCAAATACCAATGTTTGATTGTAGTGCACTCAGCGCTAAAAGACTTGACATTTCAAACTAAAGTTCATCATCATTGTTGAAGTCCTGAATAACATAGCAAGCGCTGTATGCATTGTTGTTACAAACAAGTGTTTTTTTGTGAGTCTAACACGCCAAAGCTAGTTAATTAGTCCACTGTGCGTACCCACTGAAACGCACGTTTTGTTTGTAATTGTTCCCGGTCAGCTTTTACGGTGAAATTCATTGAGCAGAAAACCAGCGGAACCACCGGACACACCATTTGAATTGGGAAGGTAATAGCCACAGTCATACCAAATCGTTCTAATTGCAGGGCGTGTACTGGCAGGTATTCTTGGTATGACCCATTGTTTGTGTCATCCAACATGGACGACGTTGGTGTTTGGTCTCTCGTTTTCAGAACAGGTGGCTCGAATACTTCAAAAGCTCCTCCGAAAAAAGGTAAAGATAGAAAGATCCGACACCCACAAGCTAGTAAACAGGCAGAACAAGTTCACGGTGAGGTAAAACGTATTGTGGATTGGTGGCTTAAAATGGAAAGGTTTGGAGTAAAGAGGCGGTAGAATCTGGATTTTGATTGAAATTGTCTGAATGATTACTATTAAGAAATGTCCCTTGTCAAAAACTCAGCTTGTTGGTGTAAATTTTTCCATGTAAACAATCGCGCTAAGGTGCGCGATCGTCATCATTGCGCATATTAATATCAATGCAACGTGTGACGTAATTCAAGCTGGGCGGGCCGCAAGAAGCGGACGAACGAGAAACGAAACTCTCATCTAACATCAAAATAAACACCTCATGTACAGGAATACCCCTATGGTTAGGAAATTGCGGTTCTCCTAATGTGGAAACGCAAAAACTCTACAAATTACTCCATCGCTGTTTCCATAGCAACTTCTGTATTGCCACTCGTTAGCCTTTTTTCTGCATTTCGTCGTGCATGTGGCCAATCGGAAGCGCAATGTTCTAGTTTGAGTTTACAATAATAAGCAAACTATTCACCAAAGTGGAGGTGGCTAGGTGGTGGATATTTGCGGCGAGGTAAATATCCACCACTTGGCCACCGACAATAAAGGTAAATAGCTTGTTTTAGTAGATACTAAAAATATGTCATATAGTATAGCACAAAGAGATGATTTTTAACTCGTTTATTCCTGCACAGATTACAACATTTTCGCACCCGCGGCGAACTTGCTCGGAAGGTGAATTAGTTAACAATCTAGACCCGTAGAACCCGCCAGGGAGCTACGGGTCAATAGCCCCATGAGGCGTCCTCCGAATGGGCTATTGACACGTGGCCCCATTGAGGGCGAGAGGGCCTAATTGTTTTAGTATCACCGCAACTAGTCGGACAAAAAAGGCAATAAATAAAGTTAGCAAATGCAAATTAAAGAAATTATTTATTTGGGAATAAAACGAAAGAAACGAAGCGTCACGCTTTTTCGCATACTTCGAGGACTATTCTAATAGTCGTGCTAGGTAGCGTAGCCAATCTTAAATGCGGGATTTGCATTACACCACGTAGTTGGGTGGATACTAACAAAGGATATCCGGGATTTTGAGTAGCAAAAATCAGCGCGCGCGCTTCAACACTGTCCACACTGGTTTTTAAGTAGTATTTCTTGAGTTATCAAATGAGCGTCTCGGCGATCGCCATGTTTGTGCCCTCTAAACACAAGAAAACGGGTCCTGCCATCATTTGTGTCCCCACCCAGTCCTCCGGGAATTTGAAACTCTATTATTATGCAAACGATTTCTTTGGTTTTCGTTGAAAAACACTTGGCCGCTTTGAGTCACGTGCGTGAAAAACTCAACAAGTCCTAAGGATTGTGTTATCACTTGCGTATCTCGCTTCTATCATGATTTATTAATGGCTTTTGTTCTATTGCATGCGTCGTCTAGCTACCAAGTCCATGGGGAAACACTTGTCACCAGCTTTATGGTGAACACCAACTAGCAAAAAGGACATATGCCTCACTCTTCAAGGGTTCGTTAACGATTGTAAGAGTGCGTTTTTTTGTTTTTCAATTCTCAGAAGCGGATGATGCCTCTATTATCTCCTTAAGGCTCTTGGATCTAACACGCTCGCAACATTTCAAAACTGCAACATTGTTAGAGTGTTATAATGTTTAACGACATGTATTGAAACGGAAGGTGGCCAAATCGCACGGCACAGCATTTCCAGGCACATTTTTACAACGCATAATATGTCAATTCTATTCATGGTCCCCCACGGCCCCTGGCGCGCAAGAAGTTGGACCTACACGCACGCATGCCATTAGCGTTGCGTGCAAACGTGGCCAAAACGAGTACAACAGTCATGCAACAATCCCAAATGCTGCAACGAAAAAGTGTGACCTTGTTGTGACCCCAACAATAGTTTGCGAAGATGTTGCTTTGTAAATTTTGCAGAGTCGTCTTGGCCAGACGCCTTAACACTTTCCTACTCAGTTTATTTGAGATGCAAATCTTGGACAAAAGGTTTTGGGGATAAAAAAAATCCTCTCAATCATCATTGTTGACAATGCACTCACCGAAAAAGTCTATCGGTTTTACCCCTCCCCACTTCCTTCCCTCCTCCTGCCCCTCTCCAACATACCAATATTTAACAGTTATAGCGCGAAAGTGAGCGTGTGACATCGCCTAATACTTTGCCGACGAGGACCCGAAGGCCGAGTCGGTTAAAATTGATGAATCGGATGAATGAAATAAAATGTATCTATTTGAAGTTCGGAGTATATATCTAAACCAGCTGAAACATTTTGAGGTGTCTATAAGACACAATAGGCTTTACCCCTTTATGACGTAAAGTAATCAAAATTGTGTTTGTTCATGACTACTATAAACTATCAGATTGCAATGTTGCAGTGGTCACTCAACAAAGGAATTGTGATGCGTAACGACTCCATAAGGGGGTACGGTCTGTTGCTTAAATTAGGGAGCTTAAGCAACGACAACGGGCGACGGGCAACGAGAAAACGTCATCTCAACAATATAATATTTACGCGTTATTGTAAGTCGCTTCGTGACTATTTCAACGTATTTTAAATATGACAAGGGTGAGGTAATTTCCTCAACAGAGGACACCAGTCAAGATACGGGCACTCCGATTTTGGATTTGAGGAAAAAAAAATTTGAAAAAAAAAAAAAAAATTTATCCTCAAGTGCTGACGTTCTTCATAAAACGCCAAAAAACTTGGCTATTTCACGTTTTTGCTTTGCTGACGACGGCAAAGACACATTGGACAAAAGTGAAAAGCGTGCGTTGCAGGGCGTGCGCAAAGCTATGTGTTTTTTATACCGACTAAATATGCAAATTCGTGACGTTTCTCGTTGCCGATCGCCGTTTGTCGTTGCTTAAGCTCCCTATTGTCCAGTTAAAAGTGGTCGGGGATCAGTTCTCCCCTCTCGAACCGGTTTTCTTTCCAAGTGATATACAGTTTATTTCATGTATATAGTTTTCCTCCAAAACCCATTGTTTTTGGATTGGTATTTCCTTGTGTGAAACGGAACCTCCGAAAAGAAAGAAAGAGGAAAAGAAGAGAATTAGTGGAAAAAATTTGGGGGGGCCTTTTGGGATTTTGTCTTATCATCAGTTGTTTGCCACTTCTCTCTGAAACAGAAACGAATTATTTTTCCTCCCTGCTTTGGAGCCAGGCAACAGGAGCAAAGCAAGCTGAGACTTTTAATGTTTTTTCAGATGGACTAGACTCACAGTTTTGTAATGTAGCGGTTTCTAGAGGTGCACTTTGCATCGCTTTGTAATTCAGGGAAAGATTAATCTATCACACAACCGTATGCACATGCAAGATCACCTGGTTTATTCACCGTGTATTGACACAAGTCTGGCTGCATGAAATGTTTCCATTGAAGTTGGACCTATCACATCATTAAAGAAAAAAGACCAAGCCAATAGCAAAGGTAGTTTGTGACGGTCAACTCGGTAACTTTCCCCGGGGGCATCCAGGAGTTGAACTACTTTCTCATGTCATTGTTTTCAAGGTTGTAGTTCTCAAGAGAACGAGAGGCCCATTTCTCGAACTTACAAAATTGGCCGTTCCCTTGTTTTGAAATTAGGCTTTTCTATCTAACATGATTCTGGAGTTTTGGTGACTTTTAAGTTATCAAGAATCTACTGCTTCTCCAAGAGTTAGGTGGGAATTGTTGACCACCTCCCTAAAAAGGGCCCCTACAAGTTTTCGTTCGCTTTCGAGAAACGGGTCCCGTGGTACTCAAATTCGTTAGCCGATTTTTACTCAGTGTCTTTTGGAGTTTGACTTTTGAAGACGGCTTTGTTCGACTGCAGAACGCCCCTCCGTAAAAGTGGCTTTTTACGATAGTTGTGGAATACATTTGACCACAGAATGCGTCCGATTGTGCTGCATTCAGATTTGCCGATGCGCGGTTTGTTACACATCGGGATTTGGCGCAACTGTGACACAACTCGTCTTCCACCGATGTTGCCTTTTGTTTTGTTCCACGCCTGGTTTGGTGGCACTTTGTGAGTGGTTGTATATGTCGGATCGTTGTTGCATTAGACTTGAAGTCGAAGTCGCCTATAACCTGTAGCGAGTTGAATGACACCAAGAATTTGTTTCGTTTTATTTTAGTCATTTCTAAGAGTGAATCTTCCGGTCTGTTACTCCGATGGTTGAAACGACCCTCTAATACTGTAGGCGCGAAGTCAACTTCACATGTGTGAGCGATATCGACTTGTTGGCGAAACGAATCGGCTACCAATTAGAAGTGATTATAATGCGAATACTTATTAATCGAGAGTGGGGTCTTTTACGGTAAAATCACCATGAAGGGCATTGCCGTATTGACCGTGCGATGGCAAGGTCCACAATACAGCAGGACTGAGGGGCTGCTTGAGAATTTTACCTGCCAAAACGCAAAACGAAATAAAAAAGTCGTTTTTGTCTGGCTTTTTTTTCGTTGATTCAAGTAGAAGTGATCACTTGCACAACCGATCCTTTATCATTTCATTGGGAAACCGCACGTCATTGGCGATGTTCACCGGTTCAAAACATCCGACTGGCGAAATTTTATTCATTTTTTAAATCATGATCTTTAATTTATCTGCTTCAATGTTTGTTAGCAGTTCGAGGACCTGCTCCATAAAGACTGTTACCTTGACCTCTCTGTGACCGCCATAGTTAACAGGCAAAAATACAACGTAAAATCCAAATAAGTTTTCCTAGATTTTTTTTGGTAAAACGAAAATTTGCCGTTGTCTGGTGGTAATTAACGCGGGGCCAGCAGATCTCTCATAATCTTTCGAGCAAATCGGATTACACGTTTGCACATTAGGGTTCCACGACCATATACTTAATTATTATTTGCATTGCGGAAAGTTTACATCCTGTGTGTCGGTAGTCCCTTTCCGACTGCTAGGATGTTATAGCAATTACTTCATGGTTGGTGAGTGCGTTACGATTTTTATTCCGAGTTGGTGGAAAGGATCGCGTGAAACGAACGAGTGAGCGAAGAGAAGCGAGTGAGTTTAACGATCCTTCACAACGAAGTGAGGTAATAAAAATCGTACACACAACGAGCCAATCATTGAGAAGTAATTTGTTTATTACTATTAAGTACCAAGAGAATCATAACGTTAACGAGGTAAGTGTTAATCGAGAGGCTATCAAAGCACCGATCGGACAGCATGCAAAAAAATAAGAGGTGTTTTCCACGTGATGTCACGGCGCGCCATGTTTGGTGTTCCAGTAAACAATGGAACGAGCGTGCTATGTTGGTTGGAACCCGAAACCAATCCTAACGGGCAATTCGTCTTCCTGACGAAGGGCTAACGCTCCAAAAAGACGGTTCAGCTTTTAGAATCTCTGTAACGGTAGGCCATATTTTTACATTATCCACAACTCCGTTGAAAAAAACCCAATTTTTAATCCTCCGGGAATAGAGCCGGCGATTATCATGCAAAGGTTTCGTTTTGTAAGCCGGTGTGGAAGAAATAAGCGGTTACTGCATCACGTGAGTGAAAAACCAAATAAAAGGCCAATTTCCCAAGTTTCCATGTGGCCTGCCTACTGGCTGCCAAAGCGAGGTTATGTGCAAAATTTTTACGAGATGGTAATTAGTGACTTAAAACTAATTTTTTAGCTTGCTACACATCCGTTTTCGCCGAAGCTACTAATTTTGATAAGAAAAACTTCGCAGCTTAGCACATCCACTTAGGAGAGGAATAAATGATGATAATGACAATAAATACCTCCTTGACTAACACTCGTTTTGTCGGTCCGTACTGTAAGTTACGGACGGGAGCGTGTTTTTTCTCGTGGATTTATGGCCAAGCGCGCGAAGCGCAGCGGGCCATAAATCAACGGGCAAGTAACAACGATGGAGTTCCGTAACTTACCAGTACGGACCGACAAAACGAGGTCAGTAAGATATTTTATTATATTCTCTGAGGTTAAAGCCGAGCGCGCGGGACAAGGAAAAAGGAAAGCTTGTCAAATGTGACAGCGGAAGGTTTTCAGACTGCCAACAAAGGATGCACCTGTTGTCCACATAATCACCAAAAACTAAAATCTTCTTTGGCTGTTAAGTTTTTGAAATAGTTGCTTGCACAGCTTCACAAACAGTGTTTCAGTACAAGTTTATGCAACAGAAATGACATGAAAACTCGCTAGATGATGTGTTTTGTCGAAATTTTAAATTTACGGGCGGTACAGCGGGCCGTACTGTAAGAATACGGTCCCGCTAAGTTAGCCAATTACAGCATCGCGCGTACCTATCTGAAGTAGATTGTGTAATAATGGCACTTTATATAGCCCGTAATAAAAACATTGAACTCGGAAATGGTCTTCCATCACCATATGTCCACGTATCTATTTTGTAGGCTCTCAATTTCGGTTGGATTGGGTACAACGATTCGCTCTATTGTCAGTTTTACGATTGTCTCTTGTTTTTTTGATGTTTTCGACCAATTATACGAGATCAGGTGGGGCCGTTATAATTGACTGCGTCATGACCTTTAATCACGTTTGATTTATCTACACAGTCTCCTTAGCAAAGTAATAGGCCTTTTTCCGATATATTAAAATTTCAGCTTACATACATACATAACATACATACATACTTAATTGGACCAGCTCCCCATAGTGGACTTTTCAGGGGCCAATTGAAAGCAGAAAACGAAAGGACAGAACAGAACAACAACCAACTGTTAAGAAATCCCAACTCACCGGACGGCAAACCAGTTGGCTTATTTACAAAGTGCAGCTGGCGAAGTTATGAAGCCTCTGAGTGTGACCTACCTGCCATCCAAATTCAACGAGTGGTCAGCGGCAGCGGGATCTTGAAGCCGGGATCTCCGGATCTCAAGGCAAGCACCCTAAGCCACTGAGCCACACTGCCTCCTGCCTCGCTCCAGCCTCCATTGATAGTGAAGGCAGTGAGGACAAAGACAAAGGAAAAGTGGATTCATATGCAAATATTTTTTACATTCATGTTCCCAAACGTATTTCAATGTTTTGTATCCTCAGAACCTTCTGCCTCACTGTCAAGCTGAATATTTGATGATTTCGTCACAATGCGCTATTAAGAGTTGTGAAAACAATAGGACAAGGAAAAGAGTTTTATATCAGCAACGCCCCCAAAAGAGACCTTGAAGTGAATTTCAAGGTCTGCTTTTCTAGCCTAGTTTGCTATATTGGAAAATTGCGACATGGGTTGTCATGGGGTCAATAGGCCAATGGGAGTAGCGTGTGCTGTCAGCGCATTATCCTGGTGTGGAGTGCATTTAATGCTTGACGTTGAACTCAAGTGGCATGCTTTGCAATCAAGAGAATTCTTGTCACTTGTGACTATGACTTGTTCGCGAGACAGAGAAGTCGACATTGTAAACGTTTTCGGCCAATATTTCAACTTCGTATTAATTCAATTTCACACCTCACTTGTCAAAGTTGCTAAGTTGGGTTTGTTTTGTTTTTTGGTTTTTTGGTTTTGGTGTGTGGTTGTTACGAAAAACTGTGATTAGACATTTTCCAGTATTACTGTAGCGGGGGGGTAAACAAATAAAACTTTTCAATGATACTGTTAATAAGTAGAGTCACAAACGTGTTGGTTTTTTTTTACAGTTGTGTCGATGCAAGGAATCACACGCCAGTTTGTAGTACATGGTGTCAGGACAGAGCATACTGCATTGTTCCTTCCACAGTTTTTAGTTGGTCCACTGGGTTTGCAGTTTTCGTTGGTTGTGTTAGGGTTGGGGTGTACTGCATGGGTGGTGTTAGCCCCGATAGCTCGCTTATTGGCGTCCGTCATAAAAGCCCCTCTGCCTCTCCCAGGTCCCATAGTATGCCTTGGTTAATGGAAGTCTGCCCGACGTCTTCAGGTACGGAGCCTTCACAAATGGCTGTTAGATAGCTACTTCTAGTACCAAATAGCTCCTGCGTCTACAGGA